>NC_059455.1:51426484-51628984 GCF_905237065.1 Salmo salar | reverse complement strand
AGATACTGGTCCAACTGGTACTGGTCCAACTGGTACTGGTCCATACAGAACAGAGTCCTTCAGGGAGGATCCACAGTCCTCCTCTTGTTGTCTGGTCCACAGGCTGCTAACCGCTACTAGACGGAACGCACTGGATGGATCTACATGGAGTAGACCATGGTCCAACAGTGGAAGGGCTGATGGAGTAAACCATGGTCAAACAGTGGAAGGGCTGAGAGATGGAGTAGAAGGTGGAAGGGAAGGGCTGAGAGATGGAGTAAACCATGGTCAAACAGTGGAAGGGCTGAGAGATGGAGTAGAAGGTGGAAGGGAAGGGCTGAGAGATGGAGTAAACCATGGTCAAACAGTGGAAGGGCTGAGAGATGGAGTAAACCATGGTCAAACAGTGGAAGGGGCTGATGGAGTAAACCATGGTCAAACAGTGGAAGGGCTGATGGAGTAAACCATGGTCCAACAGTGGAAGGGCTGATGGAGTAAACCATGGTCCAACAGTGGAAGGGCTGATGGAGTAAACCATGGTCAAACAGTGGAAGGGCTGATGGAGTAGACCATGGTCAAACAGTGGAAGGGCTGAGAGATGGAGTAGAAGGTGGAAGGGAAGGGCTGAGAGATGGAATAAACCATGGTCAAACAGTGGAAGGGCTGATGGAGTAGACCATGGTCAAACAGTGGAGTGGCTGATGGAGTAGACCATGGTCAAACAGTGGAAGGGCTGAGAGATGGAGTAAACCATGGTCAAACAGTGGAAGGACTGATGGAATAAACCATGGTCAAACAGTGGAAGGGCTCAGAGAGGAACAATACATTCCTGTGGGACGATTCTGTCACCTTCAGGTTAAACTGTACTGTATGTTTCATCTAGTCTGAAGTTTGGACACTGGGTGGTTCTACACTGAGTGGACAAAACATTAGGAACACTTCCCTAACACCCTCAGAACAGCCTCACTTCGTCGTGGCGTGGACTCTACAAGGTGTTGAAAGCTTTCCAACAAGGATGTTGGTCCATGTTGACTCCAATGCTTCCTACAGTTGTGTCAAGTTGGCTGTCCTTCGGTTGGTGGAACATTCTTCATACACACGGGAAACTATTGAGCGTGAAAAATCCAGCAGCGTTGCAGTTCTTGACACAAAACGGTGCACCTGGCACCTACTACCATACCCCGTTTTATTCAGTGTATAACAGAGGTAACATTACATTAACACTACTGTAATTCTGTAACTACTGTAATTACTATTACATTTACACTACTGTAATTCTGTAACTACTGTAATTACTATTACATTTACACTACTGTAATTCTGTAACTACTGTAATTACTATTACATTAACACTATTGTAATTCTGTAACTACTGTAATTACTATTACATTAACACTACTGTAATTCTGTAACTACTGTAATTACCATTACATTAAAAGTACTGTAATTCTGTAACTACTGTAATTACTATTACATTAACACTACTGTAATTCTGTAACTACTGTAATTACCATTACATTTACACTACTGTAATTCTGTAACTACTGTAATTATTATTACATTAACACTACTGTAGTTCTGTAATTACTGTAATTACCATTACATTAACAGTTTTTGAGATGAGATGTGTGTTCAAAATGGCCCCCTATGGTCCCTGGTAGAAAGTAGTGCACTATATAGGGAATAGGGTTCCATAGGGTTCTGGTCTAAAGTAGTGCACTATGTAGGGAATAGGGTTCCATAGGGCTCTGATCTAAAGTAGTGCACTAATAGGGTATAGGGTGCCATTTGGGATGAGATGAGGTTTGTCCTCAGAGCACTGCTTTGGAGTTGGGATTATTCTCCCGTTCTGTCAGAGCCAGAGACATATGAATGATTTAACATCCTTTACTCTGACACACACACACACACTGACGCACACACACACACACACACACACACACACACATATATATACACATACACACACAACACACACACGTACACAGACAACACACACACATACACACACATACACACACACACACCCACCCACCCACCCACACACAGACAACACACGTACACAGACAACACACACACATACATACACAGACAACACACACACATACACACACAGACAACACACACACACACACACACACACACACACACACACACACACACACACACACACACACACACACACACACACACACACACACACACACCCCCACACTCACCCTTCACTCTGACTGCCAGTCTATTAACACGCGTTACACACACTCTCCTCTCTCAGCTTCTCTCAGAGCAAGGAGAATGAGTGGTGTCATCGGCAGAGATGGTTTCCCACACGGCGTGTGTGTTGGTGTGACCTTGCCCGTGTGCGTGATGACGTGTGAGTGTTTGGACGAAAGCCTCTACATTCCTGCATCCCTGGTCCTCCATCTTCATCCGTCTCCTGTCTGTTGTGTCATTATGCAGCATCTACACAAGGCTGTGTTAATGGGACTGTTACACTGCTGTCACATCTCACACACTGACGCACACACACACTGACGCACACACACACACACTGACACACACACACACACACTGACGCACACACACACACACACACTGACGCACACACACACACACACACCCACACTGATGCACACACACACACTGATGCACACACACACACTGACGCACACACACACACACTGACGCACACGCACACGCACACACACACACACTGACGCACACACACACACACACACTGACGCGCACACACACACACACACACACACACACACACACACACACTGACGCACACACACACACACAGCAGCTAAACCTATTCATAGCTTTACAGCTTCAGTTCAGATGAACAGAGGAACAGATTGATGCCGTAGGTCGTAGGAGATCAGTGACATCCGAGAAGAGATAACATTCATTAAATGTTTTGTCTGGGATTGATTATAAGCATGTGATGTCTGCTCCCCAATCCTTCCCCCCCCCTCTCTCTCTCTCTCGCTCTCTCTCTCTCGCTCTCTCCCTCTCTCCCTCTCTCCCTCTCTCAGGGGGGAATCAGGGGGAATCAGAGCAGTGTAGTGTTCATCGTGATTGATCCTGGTACTATAACTGTATTGATCCTATTGTTAGTTATTGGTCTCTGGAATGTGAGGTGAGCTTTTCAGGGTCAGGGATGTTTTATCTCACTATTTCTCATCGGAGGAAAACAATAATATCAACGTATATCTGTTATTACCACATAAACCAGTTGAACATGATTGTTGAATGACTACCTCATCTCTGTACCCCCACACACATACAATTATCTGTAAGGTCCCTCAGTCGAGCAGTGAATTTCATAACACAGATTCAACCACAAAGACCAGGGAGGTTCTCCAATGCCTCACAAAGAAGGGCACCTATTTTTCTTTTTTTTTTTTTATATACGCCTTTTTCTCCTCAATTTCGTGGTATCCAATTGGTAGTTACAGTCTTGTCTCATCGCTGCAATTCCCGTACGGACTCGGGAGAGGCGAAGGTCGAGAGCCGTACGTCCACCAGAACACAAGCCGCATTGCTTCTTGACTCAACGCTCGCTTAACCCGGAAGCCAGCCGCACCCAATGTGTCGGAGGAAACACCGTACACCTGGAGACCGTGTCAGCGTGCACTGCGCCCAGCCCGCCACAGGAGTCGCTAGAGCGCGATGGGACAAGGAAATCCCTGCCAGCCCAACCCCTCCCCTAACCCGGTGTCACGACTTCCACTGAAGTTGGTCCCTCTCCTTGTTCGGGCGGCGTTCGGCGGTCGACGTCACCGGTCTTCTAGCCATCGCCGATCCACCTTCCATTTGTTTTGTATTGTTTTCCCGCACACCTGGTTTACATTTCCCTCATTACTTGTTGTGTATTTAACCCTCTGTTCCCCCCATGTCTGTGTGTGAAATTGTTTATTGTCGAGGTTGGCTTCCGGCTGGTTTGCGCCGGGTTTTGGTTTATTACCCGTGCTTTGTGGCAGCTGGTACTTTGTACTTGGGTTTTGTCCTTTGTGTTGCCTTACTTGTTCTTTGGGCATTTGTTTCTGTGATGCGGTTGCGTTCTGTCCATATGATTGCCTCAGTAAACTTCTTCTTTGTCCACTCATCTCTGCTCTCCGGTGCCTGACTTCCATGCACCAGCTACACCCACCCCAAGACACCCGGATGACGCTGGGCCAATTGTGCGCCGCCCCATGGGTCTCCCGGGCGCAGGGCGGCTGAGACAGAGCCTGGACTCAAACCCAGGATCTCTAGTGTCACAGCTAGATTGTCTTAGACCACTGCGCCACCTATTGGTAGTTACAGGGTTTAATGGCTGTGACCTTGCTTCTACACCTGCATTGCTTGCTGTTTGGGGTTTTAGGCTGGGTTTCTGTACAGCACTTTGAGATATCAGCTGATGTAAGAAGGGCTTTATGAATAAATTTGATTTGATTTTGATAGGAGAAAACTGAGGATGGATCAACAACATTGTAGTTACTCCACAATACTAACCTAAATGACAGAGTGAAAAGAAGGAAGCCTGTACAGAATAAAAATATTCCAAAACATGCTTCCTGTTTGCAATAAGGCACTAAAGTAAAATGGTAAAAATTTCTTTGCCACGTTTTAACTTTTTTCCTGAATACTCGTGTCTTAGAAATACTAAGTGGTCACGTGACCTTGGATACAATACACCACATCCCACTTGTCAAGGTATGCCTTTTCCCTTATAAGATAAAATAATAACAATTACAATAACAATTCTCTATAAATCCTGGTTATCTCTTTGCATAGTGAACTCTGCATTTCAATAACACATTTCTACTTCCTCAATCAGCCTCTGAGGAGCTTTTACTTTTCTACCTGACCGTCTCATTACAACAGACTGCCCTGGTGGGTCTGGGCTTTTCTACCTGACCGTCTCATTACAACAGCCTGCCCTGGTGGTTCTGGGCTTTTCTACCTGACCGTCTCATTACAACAGGCTGCCCTGGTGGTTCTGGGCTTTTCTACCTGACCGTCTCATTACAACAGGCTGCCCTGGTGGGTCTGGGCTTTTCTACCTGACCGTCTCATTACAACAGGCTGCCCTGGTGGGTCTGGGCTTTTCTACCTGACCGTCTCATTACAACAGGCTGCCCTGGTGGTTCTGGGCTTTTCTACCTGACCGTCTCATTACAACAGGCTGCCCTGGTGGGTCTGGGCTTTCTACCTGACCGTCTCATTACAACAGGCTGCCCTGGTGGGTCTGGTCTTTTCTACCTGACCGTCTCATTACAACAGGCTGCCCTGGTGGGTCTGGGCTTTTCTACCTGACCGTCTCATTACAACAGGCTGCCCTGGTGGGTCTGGGCTTTTCTACCTGACCGTCTCATTACAACCTTGTAGAGACCACCCACTTGTTATGGCTTGAATCAACCGTGTAGAGACCACCCACGTGTTATGGCTTGAATCAACCTTGTACAGACCACCCACGTGTTATGTCTTGATTCACCTTGTAGAGACCACCCACGTGTTATGTCTTGATTCACCTTGTAGAGACCACCCACGTGTTATGGCTTGAATCACCTTTTGCAAACACTCATCTTTCTGCAGTAGCAGGTGAAATAACTGTCCACATTTCATCTGAGACTGGGCAACTCTTTCTGATAAGGTTTCCATGTATGGTGTCGTCCTGTTCGTATATCTCTGGTTTGGTTCTGAGCTGTCAAAAGCTCTGGACAATATGTCTGCCACTTACAATTCTTTCTGATAAGGTTTCCATGTATGGTGTCGTCCTGTTCGTATATCTCTGGTTTGATTCTGAGCTGTCTAAAGCTCTGGACAATGTGTCTGCCACTAACAACTCTTTCCCTGGTCTGTACTCGAGTTGCAAGTCATATTTCTGTAGTTTTAGAAACAGTCTCTGTAGGTGGTGTATATGTTAGACCCTTCTTTACAATAGTAACCAAAGGTTTATGATCTGTTTCACCACATAAACACACAGAATTTATCACGTTCTTGATGGCTGTCACTTTGCTCTGATCTATCTGAACACTATCACTTGTTAGCTGTTCACCCAAGAAGGTTATTTTGTGTCTTTTCTGAATTCCCATTTGTCTGCTTTGTCTTTTTTTACAGTCTCCGTCAGATAGAGGGTGAAACGCTACTTGAACCGCTTCCGTTGGTCTTCAACGTTGCTTTTAGCTGCTCCATGTCGTTAGCCAGCTAGCGCTGTAAAATGACTAGTTACATAAACTGCATGCTCCGTTAGCTCCAGCGTGGTTGTTTTTACCTCAGTCTCGTTAGCCCTATGGCTAGTTAGCTAACATTCGCTAGTTGACGTAAAGCGTCTTGGCGCTGTTCAGCATTTTCAACCAAAAACTTGATGGGTGAGTCAGAGGAGAATTCAGTCACTGATAATAAGTACCAATGTTGTATCTTCTCGTCTAAGAAATACTAAAGAAAACAACTGTTCTTTGAAACATAAATCCTTCTTTATTCAAGTTAAGCCAGAGCCGTACAAGTATCAAGCATCGAGCCTGAGATCTCCCATTTTCCCACTCCTCTGCGCGGGCTGCACGTCCCCTAAGTGGTCACGTGGCCTCCGATACAATAATGCATTACATTTTACATTTAAGTCATTTAGCAGACGCTCTTATCCAGAGCGACTTACAAATTGGTGCATTCACCTTATGATATCCAGTGGAACAACCACTTTACAATAGTGCATCTAAATCTTTTAAGGGGGGGTTAGAAGGATTACTTTATCCTATCCCAGGTATTCCTTAAAGAGGTGGGGTTTCAGGTGTCTCCGGAAGGTGGTGATTGACTCCGCTGTCCTGGCGTCGTGAGGGAGCTTGTTCCACCATTGGGGTGCCAGAGCAGCAAACAGTTTGGACTGGGCTGAGCTGGAACCGTGCTTCCTCAGAGGTAGGGGGGCCAGCAGGCCAGAGGTGGATGAACGCAGTGCCCTTGTTTGAGTGTAGGGCCTGATCAGAGCCTGAAGGTATGGAGGTGCCGTTCCCCTCACAGCTCCGTAGGCAAGCACCATGGTCTTGTAGCGGATGCGAGCTTCAACTGGAAGCCAGTGGAGAGAGCGAAGGAGTGGGGTGACATGAGAGAACTTGGGAAGGTTGAACACCAGACGGGCTGCGGCGTTCTGGATGAGTTGTAGGGGTTTAATGGCACAGGCAGGGAGCCCAGCCAACAGCGAGTTGCAGTAATCCAGATGGGAGATGACAAGTGTCTGGATTAGGACCTGCGCCGGCTTCCTGTGTGAGGCAGGGTCGTACTCTGCGAATGTTGTAGAGCATGAACCTACAGGATCGGGTCACCGCCTTGATGTTAGTGGAGAACGACAGGGTGTTGTCCAGGATCATGCCAAGGTTCTTAGCACTCTGGGAGGAGGACACAAGGGAGTTGTCAACCGTGATGGCGAGATCATGGAACGGGTAGTCCTTCCCCGGGAGGAAGAGCAGCTCCGTCTTGCCGAGGTTCAGCTTGAGGTGGTGATCCGTCATCCACACTGATATGTCTGCCAGACATGCAGAGATGCGATTCGCCGCCTGGTTATCAGAAGGGGGGAAAGGAGAAGATTAATTGTGTGTCGTCTGCATAGCAATGATAGGAGAGACCATGTGAGGATATGACAGAGCCAAGTGACTTGGTGTATAGCGAGAATAGGAGAGGGCCTAGAACAGAGCCCTGGGGACACCAGTGGTGAGAGCGCGTGGTGCGGAGACAGAATCTCGCCACGCCACCTGGTAGGAGCGACCTGTCAGGTAGGACGCAATCCAAGCGTGGGCCGCGCCGGAGATGCCCAACTCGGAGAGGGTGGAGAGGAGGATCTGATGGTTCACAGTATCAAAGGCAGCAGATAGGTCTAGAAGGATGAGAGCAGAGGAGAGAGAGTTAGCTTTAGCAGTGCGGAGAGCCTCCGTGACACAGAGAAGAGCAGTCTCAGTTGAATGCCCAGTCTTGAAACCTGACTGATTAGGATCAAGAAGGTCATTCTGAGAGAGATAGCAGGAGAGCTGACCAAGGACGGCACGTTCAAGAGTTTTGGAGAGAAAAGAAAGAAGGGATACTGGTCTGTAGTTGTTGACATGGGAGGGATTGAGTGTAGGTTTTTTTCAGAAGGGGTGCAACTCTCGCTCTCTTGAAGACGGAAGGGACGTAGCCAGCGGTCAAGGATGAGTTGATGAGCGAGGTGAGGTAGGGGAGAAGGTCTCCGGAAATGGTCTGGAGAAGAGAGGAGGGGATAGGGTCAAGTGGGCAGGTTGTTGGGCGGCCGGCCGTCACAAGACGTGAGATTTCATCTGGAGAGAGAGGGGAGAAAGAGGTCAAAGCACAGGGTAGGGCAGTGTGAACAAGACCAGCGGTGTCGTTTGACTTAGCAAACGAGGATCGGATATCGTCAACCTTCTTTTCAAAATGGTTGACGAAGTCATCCGCAGAGAGGGAGGAGGGGGGGAGGGGGAGGAGGATTCAGGAGGGAGGAGAAGGTAGCAAAAGAGCTTCCTAGGGTTAGAGGCAGATGCTTGGAATTTAGAGTGGTAGAAAGTGGCTTTAGCAGCAGAGACAGAAGAGGAGAATGTAGAGAGGAGGGATTGAAAGGATGCCAGGTCCGCAGGGGAGGCGAGTTTTCCTCCATTTCCGCTCGGCTGCCCGGAGCCCTGTTCTGTGAGCTCGCAGTGGTCGTCGAGCCACGGAGCAGGAGGGGAGGACCGAGCCGGCCTGGAGGATAGGGGGACAGAGAAAATCAAAGGATGCAGAAAGGGAGGAGAGGAGGGTTGAGGAGGCAGAATCAGGAGATAGGTTGGAGAAGGTTTGAGCAGAGGGAAGAGATGATAGGATGGAAGAGGAGAGAGTAGCGGGAGAGAGAGAGGCGAAGGTTGGGACGGCCAATACCATCCGGTAGGGGCAGAGTGAGAAGTGTTGGATGAGAGCGAGAGGGAAAAGGATACAAGGTAGTGGTCGGAGATTTGGAGGGGAGTTGCAATGAGATTAGTGGAAGAACAGCATCTAGTAAAGATGAGGTCAAGCGTATTGCCTGCCTTGTGAGTAGGGGGGGAAGGTGAGAGGGGTGAGGTCAAAAGAGGAGAGGAGTGGAAAGAAGGAGGCAGAGAGGATTGAGTCAAAGGTAGACGTGGGGAGGTTAAAGTCACCCAGAACTGTGAGAGGTGAGCCATCCTCAGGAAAGGAACTTGTCAAGCTCATTGATGAACTCTCCAAGGGAACCTGGAGGGCGATAAATGATAAGGATGTTAAGCTTGAAAGGGCTGGTAACTGTGACAGCATGGAATTCAAATGAGGAGATAGACAGATGGGTCAGGGGAGAAAGAGAGAATGTCCACTTGGGAGAGATGAGGATTCCAGTGCCACCACCCCGCTGGCTCGATGCTCTAGGGGTATGCGAGAACACGTGGGCAGACAAGGAGAGAGCAGTAGGAGTAGCAGTGTTATCTGTGGTAATCCATGTTTCCGTCAGCGCCAGGAAGTTTAGGGACTGGAGGGTAGCATAGGCTGAGATGAACTCAGCCTTGTTGGCCGCAGACCGGCAGTTCCAGAGGCTGCCGGAGACCTGGAACTCCACGTGGGTCGTGCGCGCTGGGACCACCAGGTTAGAGTAGCAGCGGCCTACGCGGTGTGAAGCGTTTGTATGGCCTGTGCAGAGGGGAGAGAACAGGGATAGACAGACACATAGTTGACAAGCTACAGAAGTGTTGTTTCTTGTATTATTGTCTCTTGTGTCTTTAGAGAACTGTTTCACTTTGATATCCTTTCTCTTCTGTCCTGATTTTCTCTTTCTTTTCTTCTGTTAACTAGATATTCTTTGTTATTCTTCGTTAGCTAGCTAGCTTCTTCCAAAAGAGTCCCTAGCAACTGCTTAGCAACTGGTAAACAATTCAGCTAGCTAAGATAACTACAATTTTATGAAAAATAGTAACTTTTTTCAAAAGCCTATCTTCTTTGTTTGTTGCTTGTTTTTTTCTCCTATTCAGTCTTGCAGTTTTCTTTTTGATTTTTTCCGATGTACTTCACTCTAAAAACCATGTAAATTTCAATATTTGTAGGAGCTCATTTTTTCAGCTGCTGCTGCTCAGTGATTGGAATTCCGAAAATGTCACATCTACAAAGCACTGTGTACCACTCTTCATATTTTCAAGCATGGTAATGGCTGAATCATGTTATGGGCATGCTTGCCATTGGCAAGGACTAGGGAGCTTTTTAGGATAAAAAAAAAAATGAACAAAATAGAGCTAAGCACAAGCTGAATCCTAGAGGAAAACCTTTGTTCAGTCTACTTTCCAACAGATGCTAGGAGACAAACTCACCTTTCAGCAGGATAATAACCTACAACACAGGGGCCAGATCTACACTGGAGATGTTTACCAAGACGACAGTGATTGTTCCTGAGCGGCCGAGGTTGCAACCGCAATCAGTCGATATAATGGAGAACTATCATCAGAAATCAAGCGATATGAATCAGACAGTGGGACGCCGCCTGACCTACTAGCTGGCCCGGAAGGTTTAAATCAACGTTTCATATCGTGGTGTAGATGTACTGTATTGACAATGACACAATAACGCCAGATCACATTTCCTGCATGGCCGAAAACCAGACCTCCCTTGTCCGCCATAGGAAGCAAAATGATAATTAATAAATAATAAGCGAGCATTGCATTTGCAGCTCCTAAACGAATAAAAAACATTTAAAACATTGTTTCTAAACATCACCTCTGAACGACCTCCGGCAACTCGTGGCCTAGCTGGCTAGCTTTACTGATATTGTCACAAGCGTCGTAGTGATTAGACCAAGGCGCAGCGTGTAGAGTGCTCATTCTTAATTTATTATAGGAGAACACTTAAACAGAACAATAACAATGACCAACAGTTCCGTCAGGTAAAACAACTAAACAGAAAATAACCACCCACAAAACCCAAAGGAAAACAGGCTGCCTAAGTATGGCTTCCAATCAGAGACAACGAAAGACACCTGCCTCTGATTGGAAACCATACTCGGCCAAACATGGAAAACGAAACATAGAAATAGAAAACTAGAACAAATTCCCCTAGAAACAAAAAACCCCAAAAAACACAAAACAACCCCCCTGCCATGCCCTGACCATTCTACTATGGCAAATGACCCTTTTCACTGGTCAGGACGTGACAGATATTGCTAGCCCTTTGTCGCATTGCTAGCCCGCGGGTGCATCCCATTACGCAGGTTGAAACGGGTGCGTTCCACGTGGACTTCATTGTTTCTTAATTTATGGGTAGTTAATATAATAGATTTGCTTAATTGGTTCAGATTATCTGAAGATTTATTGGCCTCTACTTTTATAAAAAATTTACAAATCCCAAATCACTATTAAAGGTCTGACCATCTCTGTTCATGTTCCTGGAGAGCTACCATCCTGCAGGTTTTCGCTCCAAACCCAGTAGTAACGAATGTGATTCAATTTATCAACCAGTTAGTTAGGGTGCGCTAGATAAGGGTTTCAACAAAAAACCTACACTTCCATTCAAACCCAGAATCCTATACTGGATTTCTCCAGACTTCCAAGACAAGATTTGGAAGGATGGCCACGCGAGGCTAGTGTTGGACATATTGGAAGGACGGCCACGCGAGGCTAGTGTTGAACATATTGGAAGGATGGCCACGCGAGGCTAGTGTTGAACATATTGGAAGGATGGCCACGCGAGGCTAGTGTTGAACATATTGGAAGGATGGCCACGCGAGGCTAGTGTTGGACATATTGGAAGGATGGCCACGCGAGGCTAGTGTTGAACATATTGGAAGGATGTCCACGCGAGGCTAGTGTTGAACATATTGGAAGGATGGCCACGCGAGGCTAGTGTTGAACATATTGGAAGGATGGCCACGCGAGGCTAGTGTTGGACATATTGGAAGGATGGCCACGCGAGGCTAGTGTTGAACATATCACCTAACCACATAGTGGTGGTGTTCCTGCCTGATTACGTTGTAGACGATGCATTGCATCCACCAATGGTTGTGCGCCACGTCATCGACTGTCGGGCATTACATTGCTATATCATATGATGTGGTTAGTTGATATGTTAAACACCTTTCCAAGCTTTGTGAGATCTGGTCTGCAATGTAGTCAGGCAGGAATGGCACCCATATCATATAGCGGCATATCAATCTAATGCCCGACTGCATGGAAATGACATGCTATGCAACTATTGGTTGATGCAATGCATTATTTGCAATTTGGTCAGGGAACATGACTCTCAACTATCTGAATCAGGTACAGTGAAAGTATTCAGACCCCTTGACTTTTTCCACGTTACGTTACAGCCTTATTCTAAAATAGATTAAATTGTTGTTTTTTTCCTCATCAATCTACAAACAATACCCCATAATGACATCACAATACCCCATAATGACATCAGAGTACCCCATAATGACAACACAATACCCCATAATGACATCACAATACCCCATAATGTCATCACAATACCCCATAATGACAAAGCGAAAAAAGGTTTTTAGAAATGTTTGCAATTTTTTATATATTTTTTATATCACATTTACATAAGTATTCAGACCCTTTACTCAGTACTTTGTTGAAGCACCTTTGGCAGCGATTACAGCATCGAGTCTTCTTGGATATGACGCTACAAGCTTGGCACACCTGTATTTGTGAGTTTCTCCCATTCTTCTCTGCAGATCCTCTCAAGCTCTGTCAGGTTGGATGGGGACCTCATCATGGCTTGGTTTTTGCTCTGTTTAGATGAAACAGGTGAACATGGCAGAGTTCCATATACGGCTGTGACTGCCAAGAAGGTGGTCATTGAAGTAGAGGGTATGCCAGGTGGGATAGAGTTGAAAAAGGCCTACCACTACGGCATGGACCAACTATCGTCCATTTTCGGAGGCAGGCGGTGGCATCAAGTTCACAGTAAATAAGATGCAATGCTCTCTACAATGTTATTAGTGCAGAATTGTAATGTCTTGGTCATTGAGATGACAGGACAGGCAGTGATTTGACCCATTACTTTAGAACAGGGCCCGGGGAAAGAGCCCGGCCCGGGGGGGGCCGTACTCTGGCCCGCAACCTGATTCAATATGGCCCGCGGAATCATACTCAGATCACATAAAGAATTTGCGATAATAAAGTTTTGAAAAATGTATTTGTTATTCATATTAAAAGCCCAATGAATACTTTCGCCATTATGTAATGATTTAACTCCCACCGCTTGTGGGACATTTATTTTGAAAGCACGTATAAATAACAACTGAACGAGGACAGATAGTGACTGATAGGCTGACACACACACATCACAGTTACAAATAGTAGCTAGCTAGAACAAAAATTAAATGTTGGGTGTTTTTGGCCTTTTTGCACTTTAGAGGTACAGCCTTGTCAAAGCCTTCAAGGGAAAATTGTTCCTCCTAACCCACCAAGTAGAAGCCAACAGTCTCCTTCCAACACTACTAGTCTGTTCCCTATCAGATGAGAACAATCTCACCCACCTTCCCACACTACTAGTCTGTTCCCTATCAGATGAGAACAATCTCACCTACCTTCCCACACTACTAGTCTGTTCCCTATCAGATGAGAACAATCTCACCCCACCTTCCAACACTACTAGTCTGTTCCCTATCAGATGAGAACAATCTCACCCACCTTCCTACACTACTAGTCTGTTCCCTATCAGATGAGAACAATCTCACCCACCTTCCCACACCACTAGTCTGTTCCCTATCAGATGAGAACAATCTCACCCACCTTCCAACACTACTTGTCTGTTCCTATCAGATGGCCAGCGGGAGAAGTATACATCGCTGCTACGTGCTTTGAACGGGGAGTTTTTTTCTCGTCGTTTTGAGGATTTCAAAGTGTTGGAAAATGACATGCTGTTGGTTTTCTCTCCTTTCACCTTCAATGTGGATAACGCTCCCACTGACCTGCAACTTGAGCTTATCCATCTTCAGTCTGATGCAGTGATTGGAGAACTATTCAAAACAATGTCACTGACGAGGTTCTATGCATCTCTCGATGAACAAAACTTTCCAAAGATTAGGAGTCATGCTCAGAAGATGTTTGTACTGTTTGGGTGAACCTATGTATTGTGAACAGACATTTTCAGTGATTTAAATATAACAAGTCAAAGCACAGATCATCTCTTACTGACTCTCACCTCTCAGCAATCCTGCGCATAGCGACGTCAGAAACTATACCTGACTACACTGCTCTAGTCAATGCCCATCAGAGACTTCACTCCTCACACTGATTGAGTAGTTTAAATGTAATGTTGAGCTCTCTCTCTTTCTTGTGTTTTTGTCCATACCCAAGTTAACAAGAGTTCTGTCCGTGGTGCTGAATGCACAGTGTACTTTCCCCTCCGTGTAGTTCATTGCATGTTTAATAATGAAAATACCTTCCAAAGGAGAACATGGATGTGGTTTATTTCTGTGCATGTTAAAAAAAGGGTAAAATAAGTAGCATATCTGGATGTGATTTACAGTAGATATAACAGTCAACATAGTCATACACGTGATGTATAATCCTGTAATATGATTCTGGCCCGGGATGGCAAAAAATATATTCTAATGTGGCCCTCCCTGGGAAATAATTTCCCAGGCCTGCTCTAGACAATCAAGACATTCCCTTTGAACAGATACCCATTGTGGTCACAGCTCTCACTAAAGTGCAACGGTGGGCTTTACTATATATGGCCATCCACCACTAGTTATTGTCTTTTTCTGTGTCAATGTGTCTGCTGATTATGAAAAGATGGAGCAAATTTTTGATTTTAGAATATCTGTTTTGCAGCTGGGGGTGCTGCTGGGCCTAAAGCTTGAGATGGGCCTGGAGATGGAGATGGGCCTGGAGATGGAGATGGGAGTGGAGATGGAGATGGGAGTGGAGATGGAGATGGGCCTGGAGATGGAGATGGGCTGGAGATGGAGATGGGAGTGGAGATGGAGATGGGCCTGGAGATGGAGATGGGCCTGGAGATGGAGATGGGCCTGGAGATGGAGATGGGCCTGGAGATGGAGATGGGCCTGGAGATGGAGATGGGCCTGGAGATGGGCCTGAGATGGAGATGGGCCTGGAGATGGGCCTGGAGATGGAGATGGGCCTGGAGATGGAGATGGGAGTGGAGATGGGCCTGGAGATGGGCCTGGAGATGGAGATGGGCATGGAGATGGGAGTGGAGATGGAGATGGGCATGGAGATGGGAGTGGAGATGGGAGTGGAGATGGAGATGGGCATGGAGATGGGCCTGGAGATGGAGATGGGCCTGGAGATGGAGATGGGCCTGGAGATGGAGATGGCCTGGAGATGGAGATGGGCCTGGAGATGGAGATGGCCTGGAGATGGAGATGGGCCTGGAGATGGAGATGGGCCTGGAGATGGAGAGGCCTGGAGATGGAGATGGGCCTGGAGATGGGCCTGGAGATGGAGATGGGCCTGGAGATGGAGATGGGAGTGGAGATGGAGATGGGCCTGGAGATGGCCATGGGCCTGGAGATGGGCCTGGAGATGGAGATGGGCCTGGAGATGGGCATGGGCCTGGAGATGGGCATGGGCGTGGAGATGGGCCTGGAAATGGGCATGGGCCTGGAGATGGAGATGGGCCTGGAGATGGAGATGGGAGTGGAGATGGGCATGGAGATGGGAGTGGAGATGGGCATGGAGATGGGAGTGGAGATGGGCGTGGAGATGGGAGTGGAGATGGAGATGGGCATGGAGATGGAGATGGGCCTGGAGATGGGCCTGGAGATGGGCCTGGAGATGGAGATGGGCCTGGAGATGGAGATGGGAGTGGAGATGGGCCTGGAGATGGGCCTGGAGATGGAGATGGGAGTGGAGATGGGCATGGGAGTGGAGATGGGAGTGGAGATGGAGATGGGCATGGAGATGGGAGTGGAGATGGGAGTGGAGATGGAGATGGGCATGGAGATGGGCCTGGAGATGGAGATGGGCCTGGAGATGGAGATGGGCCTGGAGATGGAGATGGGCCTGGAGATGGGCCTGGAGATGGAGATGGCCTGGAGATGGGGATGGGCGGGGAGATGGGCCTGGAGATGGGCCTGGAGATGGAGATGGGCCTGGAGATGGGCCTGGAGATGGAGATGGGCCTGGAGATGGAGATGGGCGTGGAGATGGGCCTGGAGATGGAGATGGGCCTGGCGATGGGCATGGGCCTGGAGATGGGCATGGGCCTGGAGATGGGCATGGGCCTGGAGATGGTGATGGGCGTGGAGATGGGCCTGGAAATGGGCCTGGAGATGGAGATGGGCGTGGAGATGGGCCTGAAATGGGCATGGGCCTGGAGATGGGCCTGGAGATGGAGATGGGAGTGGAGATGGGCATGGAGATGGGAGTGGAGATGGGCATGGAGATGGGAGTGGAGATGGGCATGGAGATGGGAGTGGAGATGGGCATGGAGATGGGAGTGGAGATGGGCATGGAGATGGGCGTGGAGATGGAGATGGGCATGGAGATGGAGATGGGCCTGGAGATGGAGATGGGCCTGGAGATGGAGATGGGGTGAATGGAGATGGGAGTGGAGATGGAGTGGAGATGGGAGATGGGCATGGCAATGGGAGTGGAGATGGGCATGGCGATGGGAGTGGAGATGGGCATGGGCCTGGAGATGGAGATGGGAGTGGAGATGGGAGTGGAGATGGGCATGGAGATGGGAGTGGAGATGGGCATGGAGATGGAGATGGGCCTGGAGATGGAGATGGGCCTGGAGATTGGGCTGAGGCTGGAGGTTGGGCTGAGGCTGGACTGAGGCTGGAGGTTGGGCTGAGGCTGGAGGTTGGGCTGAGGCTGGAGGTTGGGCTGAGGCTGGAGGTTGGGCTGAGGCTGGACTGAAGCTGGAGATTGAGCTGAGGCTGGAGGTTGGGCTGAGCCTTGAGGTGGAGGTTGGGCTGAGGCCGGAGGTTGGGCTGAGGCTGAGGCTGGGCTGCACCAGGACCTGTGTCTAATTGGAAATACTACATGCAAGTACAAAACATCAAGGACATCAGCTATTTCCATGACATAGACTGACCAGGTGAATCCAGGTGAAAGCTATGATCCCTCATTGATGTCACTTGTTAAATCCACTTCAATCAATGTAGATGAAGGGGAGGAGACAGGTTAAAGAACGACTTCAAAGCCTGGAAACAATTGAGACATGGATTGTGTATGTGTGCCATTCAGAGGGATGACTGGGCAAGACAAATTATGTAAGTGCCTTTGAATAGGGTATGGTAGTAGGTGCCAGGCGCACAGGTTCTGTCAAGAACCGCAACGCTGCTGGGTTTTTCACACTCAACAGTTTCCTGTGTGTATCCAGAATGGTCCACCACCCAAAGGACATCCAGCCAACTTGACACAACTGTGGGAAGCATTGGAGTCAACATGGTCCAGCATCCCTGTGGAACGCTTTCAACACCTTGTAGAATCAAATCAAATTGTATTTGTCACATGCGCGGAATACAATAACAATAACCTTACTGTGAAATGCTTACTGACCTTAACCAACAACGCAGTTTTAAGAAAATAGAGTTAAGAAAATATTTACTAAATAAACTAAAGTTAAAAAAGTAACACAAAATAACAATAACGAGGCTATTTACAGGGGGTACCGGTACCGAGTCAATGGAAGGGGGTACAGGTTCATGCCCCAGCGACTTGAGGCTGTTCTGAAGGCTAACTCAATATTAGGAAGGTGTTCCTAATGTTTGGAATACTCAGTGTATAGTTTGTCCCTATAGAACTCACACACACAGACACACAGACAGACAGACACAGACAGACAGACAGACAGACAGACAGACAGACAGACAGACAGACAGACAGACAGACAGACAGACAGACAGACAGACAGACAGACAGACAGACAGACAGAGACATGCCTCAGCCACTTTCATCTTTTGAATCACTGTCCTCTATATCTGTGGTGACCAAGCCATCACCAGCCAACATTGAAAATGCTTGTTGGAGCTCTAATATGTTCTGCATTTTATCTGGGAGCAGCACAGAGAACCCCAGGTGAAAGCATGTTGTCTCGGCCTCACACTGCCCAAAACAAGACCCAGGTGAAAGCGTGTTGTCTCGGCCTCACACTGCCCAAAACAAGACCCAGGTGAAAGCGTGTTGTCTCGGCCTCACACTACCCAAAACAAGACCCAGGTGAAAGTGTGTTGGCTCGGCCTCACACTGCCCAAAAGAAGCAACGGCCTCTTCAAAAAGCCAGAGTTCTCTCTGGCATACAATAAGCCATTTTGTAGGTCTGCATATATAAGGTGCCTCTCCTCCGCTGCCCTAAGGCACATGTTATTGCAGCATCACTGCACGCTGCTTTGCCTGGAGTAGACTGTCCCCAAGCTGTTGGACACCTGGGACCAGACTGTCCCCCAAGCTGTTGGACACCCGGGACCAGACTGTCCCCCAAGCTGTTAGACACCTGCCCAGCTGTTGGACACCTGGGACCGACTGCCTTCAACAGACTGCCCCCAAGCTGTTGACACCTGGGACTAGACTGTCCCCCAAGCTGTTGGACACCCGGGACAGACTGTCCCCCAAGCTGTTGGACACTTGGGACCAGACTGTCCCCCAAGCTGTTGGACACCTGGGACCAGACTGTCCCCCAAGCTGTTGGACACCTGGGACCAGACTGGATGTTCTTGTTGGAGAACATCAGTACTCCAGTCTTGGGGGGGGGGATTGAGGTGACTTGTTCCTTCCATTGTTGTCGTTGATCTGCTGTTTTTATTCTCTCCGATGTCCACTTGATTTTTCTGGAGAGCCGCACAGCAGTGGCTTGTGTAACTGAAAACAATTTTAAGAAATGGTAATGAAAATCTTGAAGTTTGTGTGACGACCCTCCCACTTTGTCTGCCATATTCTCACTCTTTGCTCTTGTTTCCTTATTAGGATGCCGATGGGCGGAGTTGGGAGGGTCGTCAGCTACATGGGAAACACCTGGGCCCCGGCTGTGTCCCGGGATAAATAGACCTGGGCCCGGGTGTGTCCCAGGATAAATAGACCTGGGCCCGGGTGTGTCCCAGGATACATAGACCTGGGCCCGGGTGTGTCCCAGGATAAATAGATCTCTGCCACATTGATGGAGGAGACTCTCTCCATGCAGACACTATGGTTTATTTGTATATAGGTTACCTTAGTTAATAAATATATATTTTGTTATTCCTTGTCTCCACATTGTCTCCCTCTTGTTACGAACGTTGAGCCGGTTCGTCATATTTGATAGAAAGCTTTTCATATAGTTCAAAACACCTGGGTGAATGAGACTTAGATAACAGCATTGATATGCTAGGATGTGATGCAGTGTTCAACCTCCCTGAATTGGATGCAGTACCTTCATACTTTCTGACCAGGCCACAATAGATGGAAGAGCTCCAGGACCAATCTATGGATTGTGGCCAAACAGTAAGTCTTCTTAGTCTGCAGACTTTCCAAACTTGCTGCACAGTGTTGAAGAGACCAGCGTACAATCCCGTTTCTCTTCTCCATGGCCTTCAACCGTAGCGGACACCCACAAAACTTTTCCCTGTCTGGCAATCTCGTACTTTACCTGTTTCCGCCTCCCACGACTTGGACAAAGGTTTTTTTTTTTTTTGAGAGGCTTGTAATGGTATTGCCGCATAATATTACTACTGTTTGGCGATGATAGAATATATATTAGACAGACGACTGAGGTTGGATATATTTTCTCTTATAAATGATGAACAACAATGAACGCAAATAAGAATCCTAGATTACTGATACTTTCTGGTTGTTCCTTAATTCGTATCGTTGACATATCTGTGGATAGAGAGGACACTTTGTTTCCGTCCGAGGTCAGTGGCACCAACTTCCTGACAGTCGCTCGTTCAAACTGCCAGTGTTTGAACTCCTCAAATGACATTTACATTTCAAGTCATTTAGCAGACGCTCGTATCCAGAGCGACTTACCGTGAGTGAATGCATACATTTCATTATAGATTTTTTTTGTACTTGGCCCCCCGTGGGAATCAAACCCACAGCCCTGGCGTTGCAAAATCCATGCTCTACCAACTGAGCCACAGGGAACCGGACAAGGTTCCTGACTCGTTTGTAAGTTTCTGGTAGAGGTCCAACTGTCTGGAGATATATAAACACAACTTGGAAAATAAACACAACTTCTCCTCATTATAAAAAACACATGTATGGTTTCATTTCCAATTCAAAATACAATAAATACCTTCCAGCATGCATTGGATTTATGGAAAGCCAAAAAAGTAATCCCTCTCGAACACACCCCACACTCTAGCTTCAGGGCTGCAAACTGATGCAGGAGGTCCACTGAAATTGCTTTTTGCGGCAGACGTGGTGGGGGGTGGAGGCAGGCCAGAGTCTGTGACAGATCAGGATTCCAGGTTCCATCTCCCAGCCAGACGTCATGAGCTCTTCCTGAAATGAGGACATTCCATTTCTTAGATCGCATTGCTAAACATTACGTCCGATGTTGGCGAGATGCACGTCTCTTAAGAACTTTCTAAAATGACTCCATATTTTCATCATAACAGCCGAGTGAACAGGGTTATGGTAAACTAGATAAAATCAAATCAAAATAAAAGTTGTCGTTTGCGCAGGAATACAGCGTCGTGTGGTAGATAACTACAATATATTAAGTACAGTACAGTAGTTGCCATAGCAGCAAAGAGTCAGTTTATCAACAGTCTTATGGCTTGGAGGGAGAAAGGCTTGGAGGGAGAAAGGCTTGGAGGGAGAAAGGCTTGGAGGGAGATAGGCTTGGAGGGAGAATCGCTTGGAGGGAGAAAGGCTTGGAGGGAGAAACGCTTGGAGGGAGAAACGCTTGGAGAAAGTGTCTCTGAGCATGGTGCCGCTTCATATGACTGTTCTTGATTATATCGACTGATTGGTTCTGTATGGGGTGGTCTAGCAATGATCAACCAATATGTCAGAGTTTGAAGAAAGTTGGAAATAATAAATGGGCAAATGTTGCACAATCCAGGTGTCTCAGAGACTTACCCAGAAAGACTCAGCTCTCAGAGACCTACCCAGAAAGACTCACAGCTCTTAGAGACTTACCCAGAAAGACTCACAGCTCTTAGAGACTTACCCAGAAAGACTCACAGCTCTTAGAGACTTACCCAGAAAGACACAGCTCTTAGAGACTTACCCAGAAAGACACAGCTCTCAGAGACTTACCCAGAAAGACACAGCTCTCAGAGACTTACCCAGAAAGACTCCACAGTTCTTAGAGACTTACCCAGAAAGACTCACAGCTTTTAGAGACTTACCCAGAAAGACTTACAGCTTTTAGAGACTTACCCAGAAAGACTCACAGCTTTTAGAGACTTACCCAGAAAGACTCACAGCTTTTAGAGACTTACCCAGAAAGACTCACAGCTTTTAGAGACTTACCCAGAAAGACTCACAGCTGTAATAGTACATGATACTAACATGTACTGACTCAGGGGTGTGAATACTTACGTAAATTAGATATTTCTGTATTTCATTTTCAATACATTTGCAAAAGTGGCTAAAACGTGTTTTCACTGTGACTATAAAGCATTAGGTGTAAAAAATAAATAAAATCACATTTGAATTCTGTCTGTAACAAAAAAGTGGAACAAATAAAGGTTGTGTGAATATTTTCTGAAGGTCCTGTGATTCATGTGAACGAGAACTAGGTTGCTGCAGTTTCATCCTCCCCAGGGCCAGGAGTTTATCCAGTTCTTTTAAACCATGTGACCTGATTAGAAAACTCTGGTCCGATCATAGCCCGTAATTAAACCTTTTCACAATAGATTAATACCGTATAAAGGTCTGGAGTTTTACTTGGGTTAGGTTATATCAGATCAGGAAAAAACTATGGGACCTAGATTTGTTTTCCCACCACACCACTCTGTGCTACCTCTGGTGTGTATGAAGGGAGGAGAGGGGGGGTCAAGAAGGGAAATTACTACTATTAGGATTTTTTATTAGCCCATGTTCACAACTGCACCGACAGCCACAATCGGCACCGACCCAGTTCACAACGGCACCTACCCAGCTCACAACGGCACCGCCCCAGCTCACAACGGCACCGCCCCAGCTCACAACGGCCCCGACCCAGCTCACAACGGCCCCGACCCCAGCTCACAACGGCCCCGACCCAGCTCACAACGGCCCCCCGACCCAGCTCACAACGCACCGACCCCAGCCCACCCCCGACCCCAGCTCACAACGGCCCCCGCCCAGCTCACAACGCCCCCCGCCCCAGCTCTCAACGGCACCGACTCCAGCTCACAACGGCACCGACCCAGCTCACAACAGCACCGACCCCAGCTCACAACGGCCCCTGCTCACAACGGCACCGACCCAGCTCACAATGGCCCCTAGATGATGTGAGGCCTGAGGCTAACGGTATGTCCTCCACTGTGAGGCCTGAGGCTAACGGTATGTCCTCCACTGGAGGCCTGAAGCTAACGGTATGTCCTCCACTGTGAGGCCTGAGGCTAACGGTATGTCCTCCACTGTGAGGCCTGAGGCTAACGGTATGTCCTCCACTGTGAGACCTGAGGCTAACGGTATGCTCCTCCACTGTGAGGCCTGAGGCTAACGGCATGTCCTCCACTGTGAGGCCTGAGGCTAGAAACAGTACACTGTAATGGGAATAGGGTGCCATTTGAGTCACAGGTCACAAGCATAACCTCCAATGCCCGTTGAGCTAAACAATTAAAAACAGCAACACAACAAAATTAAAAAGAAAAACAAATAAGAAATCAAGACAACACTTCTCAGATCCCCAAAACCTATTCATCTTTAATCAAGACATCAAAAAAAAAAAATGCATATCCATTCAAAGAAAAACACGAAACAAGGTTCTTTATTTCCCAGAAGAGAACATGAAGAACGGAATGAAACTTGTTTGCAAGTCTGTTGCAGGAGGAAGGACCTCTCTCACCTCTGCCTTGGGAGGCGTGAAGTGTCTGTTTATAGGTCACATCTCTGTCCTCTCATGGGACCCTTGACCCGCAATCATCCCTCTAGACCTTACCCACCTTGGCCTTGAGCCAATAGGAACTTTAGTCCGCCCTGATATACAGTGGGGCAAAAAAGTATTTAGTCAGCCACCAATTGTGCAAGTTCTCCCACTTAAAAAGATGAGAGGCCTGTCATTTTCATCATAGGTACACTTCAACTATGACAGACAAATGAGAAAAAATCCAGAAAATCACATTGTAGGATTTTTTATGGAATTCTATTTGCAAATTATGGTGGAAAATAAGTATTTGGTCAGCTACAAACAAGCAATATTTCTGGCTCTCACAGACCTGTAACTTCTTCTTTAAGAGGCTCCTCTGTCCTCCACTCGCTACTCTGTATTAATGGCACCTGTTTGAACTTGTTATCAGTATAAAAGACACCTGTCCACAACCTCAAACAGTCACACTCCAAACTCCACTATGGCCAAGACCAAAGAGCTGTCAAAGGACACCAGAAACAAAATTGTAGACCTGCACCAGGCTGGGAAGACTGAATCTGCAATAGGTAAGCAGCTTGGTTTGAAGAAATCGATTATTAGGAAATGGAAGACATACAAGACCACTGATAATCTCCCTCGATCTGGGGCTCCACGCAAGATCTCACCCCGTGGGTCAAAAATGATCACAAGAAAGGTGAGCAAAAATCTCAGGGGGACCTAGTGAATGACCTGCAGAGAGCTGGGACCAAAGTAACAAAGCCTACCATCAGTAACACACTACGCCGCCAGGGACTCAAATCCTGCAGTGCCAGACGTGTCCCCTGCTTGAGCCAGTACATGTCCAGTCCCGTCTGAGGTTTGCTAGAGAGCATTTGGATGATCCAGAAGAGGATTGGGAGAATGTCATATGGTCAGATGAAACCAAAATATAACTTTTTGGTAAAAACTCAACTCGTCGTGTTTGGAGGACAAAGAATGCTGAGTTGCATCCAAAGAACACCATACCTACTGTGAAGCATGGGGTTGGAAACATCATGCTTGGGGGCTGTTTTTTCTGCAAAGGGACCAGGACGACTGATCCGTGTAAGGGAAAGAATGAATGGGGCCATGTATTGTGAGATTTTGAGTGAAAACCTCCTTCCATCAGCAAGGGCATTGAAGATGAAACATGGCTGGGTCTTAGAGCATGACAGCGATCCCAAACACACCGCCCGGGCAACGAAGGAGTGGCCTTCGTAAGAAGCATTTCAAGGTCCTGGAGTGGCCTAGCCAGTCTCCAGATCTCAACCCCATAGAAAATCTTTGGAGGGAGTTGAAAGTCCGTGTTGCCCAGCGACAGCCCCAAAACATCACTGCTCTAGAGGAGATCTGCATGGAGGAATGGGCCAAAATACCAGCAACAGTGTGTGAAAACCTTGTGAAGACTTCACAGAAAACGTTTGACCTGTGTCCTTGCCAACAAAGGGTATATAACAAAGTATTGAGATAAACTTGTTTGTTGCTGACCAAATACTTATTTTCCACCATAATTTGCAAATAAATCCTACAATGTGATTTTCTGGATTTTTTTTTCTCATTTTGTCTGTCATAGTTGAAGTGTACCTATGATGAAAATGACAGGCCTCTCTCATCTTTTTTAGTGGGAGAACTTGCACAATTGGTGGCTGACTAAATACTTTTTTGCCCCACTGTATATCAGGGGGTCAGCCGGCCCATCCCAGGAGGTCAGAGGTCAACGTCACATCTCCGGTGAAACAAGTAGGCTACTCTAGTAGAAGCTGGAACAATTCCATCAGCTTTTTTTTCTGCCAAGGGACTATAACCTCAACCTCCTTGGTGTGATTGAATTGCCGTCGATGATAAACAACCATATAAAGCTGTTTGTGTCTGAGGCAGGAAAGTGTTATTAAACACGAGTCTGTGTCCCGTTTGTCTTTTGTGCCTCTAACCCAGAGCTATCGTCCCTGGTCTAAAACCAACACCTTTTCAGACAGCTGGTGGAGCTCTATTTCTCACGCAATCTAAAAAAAAACGCAGTCGTGTAGTTAAAGACAGTTTTGACCGCCGTGATTTAAAAAAAGCTACTACTTGTATTTCTCCACTGGTAATTGAAGCGCGCCTCCCATTTGCCATTCGAGTGGATAGGCAACGGTAGGAAAGTTTCAGCACGCCGCACGCCACTTTACATTGTAGCCTTGACAAAATATGACCATTTATTTTAGAAAGACTTCCAATATGCCAATGGAAGCAGCATTTCTCTCCTGTTCTATTGGTTTTCAGCTCTATTTTATTGTCCGGTAGCCAAAGGCACAATCCTAGTTATATTAGCAACCCATGCTAGTTGATGATAATCCTAGTCATATTAGCAACCCATGCTAGTTGATGATCATCCTAGTTATATTAGCATCCCATGCTAGTTGATGATCATCCTAGTCATATTAGCATCCCATGCTAGTTGATGATCGATTAGCAACCCATGCTAGTTGATGATAATCCTAGTCATATTAGCAACCCATGCTAGTTGATGATAATCCTAGTCATATTACATCCCATGCTAGTTGATGATCATCCTAGTCATATTAGCAACCCATGCTAGTTGATGATCATCCTAGTCATATTAGCAACCCATGCTAGTTGTTGATAATCCTAGTCATATTAGCAACCCATGCTAGTTGTTGATAATCCTAGTCATATTAGCAACCCATGCTAGTTGTTGACAATCGTAGTCATATTAGCAACCCATGCTAGTTGATGATAATCCTAGTTATATTAGCAACCCATGCTAGTTGATGATCATCCTAGTCATATTAGCATCCCATGCTAGTTGATGATAATCCTAGTCATATTAGCAACCCATGCTAGTTGATGATAATCCTAGTCATATTAGCATCCCATGCTAGTTGATGATAATCCTAGTCATATTAGCAACCCATGCTAGTCGTTGCAGCTTTAGATCTCCATTTTCTAAATTTCTAACAGATATCTCAGTCTCAAGAAACTATTTGCATGTGCATTATGCTTTTGACAACAGAATTGTCCCATTATGGAACCAAAATATGCGTGGCCTGCTGCACTTATAAAGTGAAGAAATAAAAGTTTATCAACATTCTAGGCTAAAATGTTCTGATCTGTTGCATCAGACTCATGTAACCTAGGTCTACTGGTTGTATGAATTTGGGATCTATCATCCCACAACTGTCCCAGAGTCTGTTTGGAATAGGCCATTTCTTTCTCACAGCACAACAAGGTGACTTTTCTACTATGGGAGATAGTAGATTGACAGGCAAGTGATTTTGCTGTTCGTTACTGGTCTTGTTGGCTAGGGATTCTGCTGCTCATTACTGGTCTTGTTGTCTAGTGATTCTGCTGTTCGTTACTGGTCTTTTTGGCTAGTGATTCTGCTGTTCGTTACTGGTCTTGTTGGCTAGTGATTCTGCTGTTCGTTACTGGTCTTTTTGGCTAGTGATTCTGCTGTTCTTTACTGGTCTCGTTGGCTAGTGATTCTGCTGTTCGTTACTGGTCTCGTTGGCTAGTGATCCTGCTGTTCGTTACTGGTCTCGTTGGCTAGTGATTCTGCTGTTCGTTACTGGTCTCGTTGGCTAGTGATCCTGCTGTTCGTTACTGGTCTCGTTGGCTAGTGATTCTGCTGTTCGTTACTGGTCTCGTTGGCTAGTGATCCTGCTGTTCGTTACTGGTCTCGTTGGCTAGTGATTCTGCTGTTCGTTACTGGTCTCGTTGGCTAGTGATCCTGCTGTTCGTTACTGGTCTGTTGGCTAGTGATTCTGCTGTTGGTTACTGGTCTTGTTGGTGATGAAAAGTCAATGTGGACAGGTATTCTAACATCGTCATGGTGTCATCAGAATTCCGTCAGGACCGCACAGCATTCCATTCTCAACTAGCACGTTCTGTTAAGATCAATCACCATAATCTAAGCGTGACTTCTATCATTCTGAGCACCGTGGGTGGACACCGTAATCAGGTTACGCACCCAAAGCATACGGATCCGGCAAATTTCTCAAGTGTCCGGTAAAATTAAAATGCTGCCGGTCAAATGTCCGGGGACACATATCCTAAAGGAAACTCTGGTGCGTGTGTTGGAGGGGAGCTGAAAAAGCAGAGGGTCCATCATGTTGCGGTATCTCCGCTAGTTATTAATCATAGCAGCTAGCTATCTCTCAAATGGCTCCCTGTTCACTAGATGGAGCACTAGGTTTAACCAGAGAGCACTAGGTTTAACCAGAGAGCACTAGGTTTAACCAGAGAGCACTAGGTTTAACCAGAGAGCACTAGGTTTAACCAGAGAGCACTAGGTTTAACCAGAGAGCACTAGGTTTAACCAGAGGCACTAGGTTTAACCACAGCCCTGTGGGGAACAGAGAGTACTAGGTTTAACCAGAGAGCACTAGGTTTAACCAGAGAGCACTAGGTTAAACCAGAGAGCACTAGGGTTAAACCAGAGAGCACTAGGTTTAACCAGAGCCCTGTGTGGAACAGAGAGCACTAGGTTTAACCAGAGAGCACTAGGTTTAACCAGAGTGCACTAGGTTTAACCAGAGAGCACTAGGTTTAACCAGAGAGCACTAGGTTTAACCAGAGAGCACTAGGTTTAACCACAGCCCTGTGAGGAACAGGGAGCACTAGGTTTAACCACAGCCCTGTGGGGAACAGAGAGCACTAGGTTAAACCAGAGAGCACTAGGTTTAACCAGAGAGCACTAGGTTTAACCAAGATAGGTTTAACCACAGCCCTGTGGGGAACAGAGAGCACTAGGTTTAACCAGAGAGCACTAGGTTTAACCAGAGAGCACTAGGTTTAACCACAGCCCTGTGGGGACCAGAGAGCACTAGGTTTAACCACAGCCCTGTGGGGAACAGAGAGCACTAGGTTTAACCAGAGAGCACTAGGTTTAACCACAGCCCTGTGGGGACCAGAGAGCACTAGGTTTAACCACAGCCCTGTGGGGACCAGAGAGCACTAGGTTTAACCACAGCCCTGTGGGGGAACAGAGAGCACTAGGTTTAACCACAGCCCTGTGGGGACCAGAGAGCACTACGTTTAACCAGAGAGCACTAGGTTTAACCACAGCCCTGTGGGGAACAGGGATCACTAGGTTTAACCAGAGAGCACTAGGTTTAACCAGCGAGCACTAGGTTTAACCAGAGAGAGCACTAGGTTTAACCACAGCCCTGTGGGGACCAGAGAGCACTAGGTTTAACCACAGCCCTGTGGGGAACAGGGAGACATTTGGGACGTACCCCATCTCTCCTACGTGGTGTAAAGATGAGGGAACGCCACACACAGGACAGGATACGACATTAAGAGAAACTTTAAAAGGATGCAGGGAGAGTGGTGTGTGTGGCTCAGTTGGTAGAGCATGGTGTTTGCAACGCCAGGGTTGTGGGTTCGATTCCCACGGGGGACCAGTACGGAGAAGAAAAAAAATGTATGAAATGTATGCATTCACTACTGTAAGTCACTCTGGATAAGAGCATCTGCTAAATGACTAAAATGTAAATGTATGGTGTGTGTGATTTTTGTGACAGGACACTTCTTTTTTCGTCGTTCAGATTAGGGAGAACAGTTTTTATTGATGGTATTGTGGTGTGATTTACGTTTTATACATGACCTCCTAAGATGTCCTACTCTCTGAATCCCCAGAGTCCTATGAAACCCTATTCCCTATATAGTGCACTACCTTTTGACCAGAGCCCTATGGCACCCTATTCCCTATATAGTGCACTACTTTAGACCAGAGCCCTATGGCACCCTATTCCCTATATATATAGTGCACTACTTTAGACCAGAGCCCTATGGCACCCTATTCCCTATATAGTGCACTACTTTAGACCAGAGCCCTATGGCACCCTATTCCCTATATAGTGCACTACTTTAGACCAGAGCCCTATGGAACCCTATTCCCTACATAGTGCATTACTTTAGACCAGAGCCCTATGGCACCCTATTCCCTATAAGTGCACTACTTTAGACCAGAGCCATATGCTCTGCTCGGCATCCGTTCGTAAGGCGCTACAGAGGGTATTGCGAACTACCCAGTACATCACTGGGGCCAAGCTTCCTGCCAGGCGGTGTCAGAGGAAAGCCCATAAAATTGTCAGAGACTCCAGTCACCCAAGTTATAGACTGTTTTCTCTGCTACCACACGGCAAGTGGTATCGTAGCGCCAAGTCTAGGACCAAAAGGCTCCTTAACAGCTTCTACCCCCAAGCCATAAGACTGCAGAACAATTAATCAAATGGCCACCGGACAATTTACATTGACACCCCCCACCCCTTTTGTACAATGCTGCTACTCGCTGTTTATTATCTTCGCATAGTCACTTCACCCCTACCTACATGTACAAATTGCCTCAACTAACCTGTACCTCTGCACACTGACTCGGTACCGGTACCCCCTGTATATAGCCTCCACATTGACTCGTCCGGTACCCCTGTATATAGCCTCCACATTGACTCTGTACCGCACCCTGGCCTCCACATTGACTCGAGCCCCACATTGACTCCCGTACCCCCTGTATATAGCCTCCACATTGACTCTGTACCCCCGGTACCCCCTGTATATAGCCTCCACATTGACTCTGTACCGTCCTGTATATAGCCTCCACATTGACTCTGTCCGTAGCCCCGGTATAGAGCCTTGTTATTGTTATTTTATTGTGTTACTTTTTATTTTAGTCTACTTGGTAAATATTTTCTTATTCTTGAACTGCACTATTGGTTAAGAGCTTGTCAGTAAACATTGCACAGTAAAGTCTACACTTGTTGTATTAGGCACGTGACGAATAAAGTTTGATTTGATGTGCACTACTTTTTGACCAGAGCCCTATGCACCCTGGTTCCGTAGGGAATAAGGGGGCCATTTGGAACGAATCACTACAGTTCTGAGTAGCACTTAAGCCAAAAGCCTGGTGCTGAAATATGCAGAGCAGCATGCTCTTAAGTAAATTACATTTTTATCAGTCTAGACTCAATACGGTGCCTTTCAGTCCCATCAATTTAATTATAGATATGAGGAAGAATAGTCAAAAAGACAACTCTGCCGCCAGACACAAAATAAAGAAATAAAGAATATACAGAATCACACACATTTCCTTAAAGACATCAAATAAGACAAACAACCATCTCAAACTCTCCTGAGAAGGACCAGTGCTTTCCAGTATTTTAAATCCTTTATTTTAAAGCCTCAATTTCCTTTTCCGTTCTCCCTCTTTAATTCTAAACCATGCAACAATAATAAAAAAAATACAACATAAACATAGGATTGTTGCTTCCATCCTTATATCTTTAGTTGCGTTTTAACTCTAAACCCATTCACCAGTTAGATTCAATACAATAAATCCAGGATAATAAACCCCAGCAGTAATCAGTAGTTACAGATTACTGTTTACGTCCAGGATAATAAACCCCAGCAGTAATCAGTAGTTACAGATTACTGTTTACGTCCAGGATAATAAACCCCAGCAGTAATCAGTAGTTACAGAGTACTGTTTACGTCCAGGATAATAAACCCCAGCAGTAATCAGTAGTTACAGAGTACTGTTTACGTCCAGGATAATAAACCCCAGCAGTAATCAGTAGTTACAGAGTACTGTTTACGTCCAGGATAATAAACCCCAGCAGTAATCAGTAGTTACATAGTACTGTTTACATCCAGGATAATAAACCCCAGCAGTAATCAGTAGTTACATAGTACTGTTTACGTCCAGGATAATAAACCCCAGCAGTAATCAGTAGTTACATAGTACTGTTTACGTCCAGGATAATAAACCCCAGCAGTAATCAGTAGTTACATAGTACCGGTTACGTCCAGGATAATAAACCCCAGCAGTAATCAGTAGTTACACAGTACTGTTTATGTCCAGAAAGGGACAACAATATGTGCCTTTGAGCAGGTCAGTGTTGTGTCACCACATTCTCTCCAACACAGTTCAGAGTTTAAACATAAACAATGACGTTAAAAAGGGGGGCAATCTGCTCTTCAAACAATAACAAATGAATGTACCAATCACAGATTGCCCCCTTTCGATAATGTTAATAACCATAGAAATAGAATGACTAGAAAGACAACTTCCACGCAAGACTGCGTCATTCTTTCCCTGTTAATAATGTCTTTGTAGTCTTCTAGTAATCCAGAGAAAGATTGGGACCTCGCCAACACCGCGTCCCAATTGTCTGTCCTTTATCCTGAAGTGTGCAGTTGTGCACTCCTCCCCCATGCATTTAAAATAAGTGGATGGATGAAAGCCTGCGCTTTAGAGTATTCACCATGAGTCCTACACCAGTCCTCTTTCAAATCTAGGGAAGCCAAGTGAACTAGTCAAACTGCACAAGGAGCAGAAGACGGGTCAGAGGTTAGAAGATGTGCTTAAGGTGCTTGACGCCGTACGTCTTGAAGAAGACCAGGAGGATGAGAGTCCACAGACCCAGGATGAAACCATCTGGAGGATGCCAGTCCCTCTGCTTCGGTTTCTACAGGACGGGAGACAGACATCTTGGTACATATGCAGAAATACATCAAAATGTGATGTCGTACAATATAGAAAACAGGTAAAAAATAAATAAACACATTCTTCTTAATTGTACGGCCATAATCAATAAGTAGTTAACATACCCCTATTGGAATCCACTTGGCATACAAGTTAAAGAAGCATAATAAAACAGTGTGTTTATAGGGTATCTGGTACCGGGTCGAACCCACTTTTGCCTCCAGAATATCCTGAATTCTTTGTATTATGGAAACCTTGTTCAGTTGGTATCAAGGGACCTAAGGTGTGCCACACCGTTACACCACCGCCACCAGCCTATACCGTTGACACCAGGCAGGATGGGGACATGGAGTCATGCTGCTTACGCCAAATCCTGACTCTGCCATCAGCATGACCACAACAGGAACTAGGATTTGTTCTTAACAGTGTTCAACAGTGAATGAATATTTCCAAGACAAACAGGTAGACAATAAACAAACTAAATAAACAGGCTTATCCTGTATCATCTATAGGTCTTACAGGCTGCTGGGGGGTGTACCTGGCACAAACAGCCACCATCACCACACCCAATCTACCCAGAACCCCCCCAAACAGCCACTATCATCAAACCCAATCTACCCAGAAACCCACCAAACAGCCACTATCATCAAACCCAAATCTACCCAGAACCCCCCCAAACAGCCACTATCACCAAACCTACACAGAAACCCCCCAAACAGCCACTATCACCAAACCCAATCTACCAAGAAACACCCAAACAGCCACTACCACCAAACCTATCTACCCAGAAACCCCCAAACAGCCACTATCACCAAACCCAATCTACCCAGAAACCCCCAAACAGGCGCTTATATCCTCTAAGCCAATCTCTGGCACATCCAATGACAAGTAACCACATAACTGGTCTACAAATATCATAATTACCTTATTACATACATTCTGTCTACAACGAACCAGACCATTTCCCTGTGCACTTTCAAATTGGGCACAAACATTAAACATCAATTCTTACATTAACGGAACCTGGAGAATGGCTGACAAGCCAGTAACATATAGAGGTGAGATCCTGGCTGACAAGCCAGTAACATATAGAGGTGAGGTCCTGACTGACAAGCCAGTAACACATAGAGGTGGGATCCTGGCTGACAAACCAGTAACATATAGAGGTGAGGTCCTGGCTGACAAGCCAGTAACATATAGAGGTGAGGTCCGGGCTGACAAGCCAGTAACATATAGAGGTGAGGTCCTGACTGACAAGCCAGTAACATATAGAGGTGAGGTCCTGGCTGACAAGCCAGTAACATATAAAGGTGAGGTCCTGGCTGACAAGCCAGTAACATATAAAGGTGAGGTCCTGGCTGACAAGCCAGTAACATATAGAGGTGAGGTCCTGGCTGACAAGCCAGTAACATATAGAGGTGAGGTCCTGGCTGACAAGCCAGTAACATATAGAGGTGAGATCCTGGCTGACAAGCCAGTAACATATAGAGGTGAGGTCCTGGCTGACAAGCCAGTAACATATAGAGGTGAGATCCTGGCTGACAAGCCAGTAACATATAGATTGAGGTCCTAATATAGCGGGGCAGTATCACAGGACCTATAGAATAATATAGTGGGGCAGTATCATGCTAACACAGGAACTATAGAATAATATAGTGGGGCAGTATCATGCTAACTGCTAACACAGGAACTATAGAATAATATAGTGGGGCAGTATCATGCTAACTGCTAACACAGGAACTATAGAATAATAGTGGCGCAGTATCATGCTAACTGCTAACACAGGAACTATAGAATAATATAGTGGGGCAGTATCATGCTAACTGCTAACACAGGAACTACAGAATAATATAGTGGCGCAGTATCAGCTAACTGCTAACACAGGAACTATAGAATAATATAGTGGGGCAGTATCATGCTAACTGCTAACACAGGAACTATAGAATAATATAGTGGGGCAGTATCATGCTAACTGCTAACACAGGAACTATAGAATAATATAGTGGGGCAGTATCATGCTAACTGCTAACACAGGAACTATAGAATAATATAGTGGGGCAGTATCATGCTAACTGCTAACACAGGAACTATAGAATAATTAGTCGCAGTATCATGCTAACTGCTAACACAGGAACTATAGAATAATATAGTGGGGGCAGTATCATGCTAACTGCTAACACGGGGAACATATAGAATAATATAGTGGGGCAGTTTCATGCTAACTGCTAACACGGGAACTATAGAATAATATAGTGGCGCAGTATCATGCTAACTGCTAACACAGGAACATATAGAATAATATAGTGGGGGCAGTATCATGCTAACTGCTAACACAGGAACATATAGAATAATATAGTGGCGCAGTATCATGCTAACTGCTAACACAGGAACTATAGAATAATATAGTGGGGCAGTATCATGCTAACTGCTAACACAGGAACTATAGAATAATATAGTGGGGGCAGTATCATGCTAACTGCTAACACAGGAACATAAGAATAATATAGTGGGGCAGTATCATGCTAACTGCTAACACAGGAACTATAGAATAATATAGTGGGGCAGTATCATGCTAACTGCTAACACAGGAACTATAGAATAATATAGTGGGGGCAGTATCATGCTAACTGCTAACACAGGAACTATAGAATAATATAGTGGGGGCAGTATCATGCTAACTGCTAACACAGGAACTATAGTGTCTCACCTGGTGTATAATCTCAGCCACTGGTAGTTGGTCCACGTATGACTGGCTCTCTGTCTTCAGCTCACTTACTGGTCTGATAAGACAAACACAAAACATTAGACCACACACACACACACACACACACACACACACACACACACACACACACACCCCACATTAGACTACACACACACACACCCCACATTACACTACACACACACCATTAGAGAGACAGACTAGTCTGGTACACAACACTATAAAAACGGAAGTGGTTGGTTGGCACAGCATTATATTTAATGATGGGCTGTCAGCTGTGTTATTGTTATGTTGGACACTGTGTGTATATAAAGCCTCCAGCCTGTTGAACACTGTGTGTATATAAAGCCTCCAGCATGTTGAACACTGTGTGTATAAAGCCTCCAGCCTGTTGAACACTGTGTGTATAAAGCCTCCAGCCTGTTGAACACTGTGTGTGTATTAAGCCTCCAGCCTGTGTGTATTATATATTTTATTATTTTTACCCTTATTTAAGTAGGCAAGTCAGTTCAGAACAAATTCTTATTTTCAATGACGGCCTACTGGGGAACAGTGGGTTAACTGCCTTGTTCAGGGGCAGAATGACAGATTTTTACCTTGTCAGCTTGGGGATTCGATCTAGCAACCTTTCGGTTACTAGTCCAACGCTCTAACCACTAGGCTACCTGCCGCCCAATGAGGTGCAGGCTTCTTACTGTGACTGAGCATTACCCTGAACTTCTCCAATATGCTCTCAGACAACCCTAAGAGTGATGCAAGGGCAGAAACCTCCAGTCAAATCAAACTTTTATTGGTCACATATACATATGCAGGCGTTATCGTAGATGCAGCTAAATGCTTGTGTTTCTAGCTCCAACAGTAATACCTAGCTAAATGCTTGTGTTTCTAGCTCCAACAGTGCAGTAATACCTAGCTAAATGCTTGTGTTTCTTGCTCCAACAGTAATACCCAGCTAAATGCTTGTGTTTCTAGCTCCAACAGTAATACCTAGCTAAATGCTTGTGTTTCTAGCTCCAACAGTGCAGTAATACCCAGCTAAATGCTTGTGTTTCTAGCTCCAACAGTAATACTCAGCTAAATGCTTGTGTTCCCAGCTCCAACAGTAATACCTAGCTAAATGCTTGTGTTTCTAGCTCCAACAGTGCAGTAATACCTAGCTAAATGCTTGTGTTACTAGCTCCAACAGTAATACCTAGCTAAATGCTTGTGTTTCTAGCTCCAACAGTGCAGTAATACCCAGCTAAATGCTTGTGTTTCTAGCTCCAACAGTAATACCCAGCTAAATGCTTGTGTTTCTAGCTCCAACAGCGCAGTAAAACCTAGCTTAATATACCACAGCTAAGGGCTGTTCTTAGTCACGACGCAATGCAGAGTGCCTGGATACAGCCTTTAGCCGTGGTATATTGGCCATAATATACCACAAACCCCAAAGGTGCCTTATTGCTAATTACAAACTGGTAACCAACATAATGAGAAATGTACAAATAAATGTTTTGTCATACCCGTGGTATACTGATCTGATATACTACCGCTGTCAGCCAATCAGCTGTCAGGGCTCGAACGACCCAGTTCATAAAGTATAACATTCTATAGGTTGCAAGAGTTTTGTATAATAATTTCAATTGAAAAACTGTAAAAGTGGCTCTATTTATTACTGTGGCTCCTTTAAAATCAGTCAAATTAATTTAAAAAAAATGATCTTGCTTTCTTTTAACCTTTGGTTGTAGAGGACAGTACAGTCAATTCTTCCCGCTAACATAGGATGTGTGAAGTGACTTTACTCCAACAACAATAACAGGAAATCTTACCTTTCCACAGCCAGATGCACCATGGGAGCTGTCAGGTTGATGGTTTCCACGGTGATCTCTACTTTGCGTACACTGCCAAAGAAGTCGGTGATGAGGACGTTACCGGGTCCCGGAGGAAAAGGTCTGTACGGTGGCCCGGAGTGGACACACACTGACTCTTAGGACACACCTTAAACTGGAATACACATCGACTATTAGGACACACCTTAAACTGGAACACAAACAAATCTTTATTAAACCCAACTCAAGGAGGTTTTTTACAGCAGGGTTCTCTAAACACGGTCCGTCCGTCCGTCCGTCCCTTCTGGCCCATGGAGACTAATCCATAGTATTGATCATTAATACCCCCTTCTGGCCCTGGGGAGACTAATCCATAGTATTGATCATTAATACCCCCCTTCTGGCCCAGGGAGACTAATCCATAGTATTGATCATTAATACCCCCTTCTGGCCCAGGGAGACTATTCCATAGTATTGATCATTAATACCCCCCTTCTGGCCCAGGGAGACTAATCCATAGTATTGATCATTAATACTGCCCTTCTGGCCCAGGGAGACTAATCCATAGTATTGATCATTAATACCCCCTTCTGGCCCAGGGAGACTAATCCATAGTATTGATCATTAATACACCCCTTCTGGCCCAGGGAGACTATTCCATAGTATTGATCGTTAATACCCCCTTCTGGCCCAGGGAGACTAATCCATAGAATTGATCGATTAATACCCCCCTTCTGGCCCAGGGAGACTAATCCATAGTATTGATCATTAATACCCCCTTCTGGCCCAGGGAGACTAATCCATAGTATTGATCATTAATACTGCCCTTCTGGCCCAGGGGAGACTAATCCATAGTATTGATCGTTAATACCCCCCTTCTGGCCCAGGGAGACTAATCCATAGTATTGATTATTAATACCCCCCCTTCTGGCCCAGGGAGACTAATCCATAGTATTGATCGTTAATACTGCCCTTCTGGCCCAGGGAGACTAATCCATAGTATTGATCATTAATACTGCCCTTCTGGCCCAGGGAGACTAATCCATAGTATTGATCGTTAATACCCCCTTCTGGCCCAGGGAGACTAATCCATAGTATTGATCATTAATACCCCCCTTCTGGCCCAGGGAGACTAATCCATAGTATTGATCGTTAATACCCCCCTTCTGGCCCAGGGAGACTAATCCATAGTATTGATCGTTAATACCCCCCTTCTGGCCCAGGGAGACTAATCCATAGTATTGATCGTTAATACTGCCCTTCTGGCCCAGGGAGACTAATCCATAGTATTGATCGTTAATACCCCCCTTCTGGCCCAGGGAGACTAATCCATAGTATTGATCATTAATACTGCCCTTCTGACCCAGGGAGACTAATACATAGTATTGATCGTTAATACCACAAACAAAATCTAGAACAAAGAGACAGGGCAGCTTCACAAACCACAAAGATTGGTGGAAATAATATGCATTAGTGGGAAGGTGATCCATCGGAGGGGGGCAGTAGAACCCCTAGGGGGAGGGAGGGGGGCAGTAGAACCCCGAGGGGGAGGGAGGGTGGTAGTACCCCTAGGGGGAGGGAGGGGGGCAGTAGAACCCCGAGGGGGAGGGAGGGGGGCAGTAGAACCCCTAGGGGGAGGGAGGGTGGTAGTACCCCCTAGGGGAGGGGGGCAGTAGAACCCCTAGGGGGAGGGAGGGTGATCCATAGGAGGGGGGGCAGTAGAACCCCTAGGGGGAGGGAGGGGGCAGTAGAACCCCTAGGGGGAGGGAGGGTGATGCCTCTCAAATGGAACCCTATTCCCTATACGACGCACTACTAATGACCAGGGCCCCATGTGAGACACGCCCCGTCTCTCTCCCCCGTCAGGTCTCAAGACGCCCCATCTCTCTCCCCCGTCAGGTCTCAAGACGCCCCGTCTCTCTCCCCCGTCAGGTCTCAAGATGAAGGGAGGAAGAGTACAGAACAGAACAGAGCCCAAAGCTGTGAGGTCCGGCCCCGTCCGTCCCTCCCGTCCGTACCTCCTGTCCGGCTTGGCGATGATAGGGGCAGCAACCTTAAAGAAGGGTCTATAACATCTAACCCAGATGTTTTTTGGGGTCAAGTTTAAGGAGCTCCTTTAGCACCTCGGAATCAGTGACCGCCTGCAGGGAGAAACTTTGTAGCGGGGCAGGGGAAAAAGCGGGAGGAGCATTGGGGATTGTCGCATTAGAAGGGCTGGGAGATGAGGAAATGTTGGAGAGTCAAATAGGAATCCAGACTTAATGAAGTGGTGATTAAAGAGCTCAGCCATGTGCTTCTTGTCAGTAACAATCACATCAACATTAAGGGACATGGGCAGCTGTGAGGAGGAGGGTTTATTCTCCAGTTCTTTAACTGTTTTCCAGAACTTCTTGTGGTTAGACCCACAGAGAGAGAACTGCTCCTTAAAGTAACTAACTTGGCCTTCCGGATAGCCTGAGTACACTGATCTCATTTGCCTGAACGAGAGCCAGTCAGCCTGAGTATGCGTGTGCCGAGCCTTTCGCCAAATGGAATTCTTGAGGTGGAGTAACTCTGCAAGGTCACGGGTCGAACCAGGGGCTGAACCTGTTTTTAATTCTCATTTTCTTTATGGGGCGTGTTTGTTAACAATACCACTGAAAATATTAAAAATAAGGTCCAAGTGTCCTCGACAGAGGGGATCAAGCTGACTCTATACCATTTTACAGAGGCCAGTTCATGAAGGAAGTTTTTAAGTTGAAAGTTTTTTAAGCAAGCGTCTGACCAATCAGGACAGGTCGTTTCACTGAGCAGCCATTAAGAACACAAGCTGTAAAACAGTTATCACTAAGGTCATTACAGAAAACACCAGACTGATACCTATCAGGATTATTTATGAGGATAACATCGAGGAGAATATCCCTTTTCTGGGTGTTTGGAGTCATTCCTTGTGGGATTGGTGATAATCTGAGAAAGATTTCGGGAGTCCCATTGCTTTAGGACTTGGTCAGGTGGTTTAAGCATGTCCCAGTTTAGGTCACCTAGCAGGACAAATTCAGACTTAGTGTAAGGGGCCAGGAGAGAGCTTAGGGCAGGTAGGGTACAGGCCGGTGCTGATGGAGGACGATAGCACCCAGCAACAGTCAACGAAGAGCTATTTGAAAGTTTAATGCTTAAAACCAGAAAATCAAATTGTTTGGGGACAGACTTGGTGGAGACAACCGAGCACTGAAGGTGATCGTTGGTAAAGATTGCCACTCCACCACCTTTGGAAGATCTGTCTTGCCGAAAAGGACTAACCCCACCTTTACCCCCTTTAAGACTAACCCCACCGTTACCCCCTTTAGGACTAACCCCACCGTTACCCCTTTAGGACTAACCCCAGCTTCACCCCTTAGGACTAACCCCAGCTTCACCCCCTTTAGGACTAACCCCAGCTTCACCCCCTTTAGGACTAACCCCAGCTTCACCCCCTTTAGGACTAACCCCAGCTTCACCCCCCTTTAGGACTAACCCCAGCTTCACCCCTTTAGGACTAACCCCAGCTTTACCCCTTTAGGACTAACCCCACCTTTACCCCCTTTAGGACTAACCCCACCTTTACCCCTTTAGGACTAACCCCACAACGAAGAGAAAGGCCGAAGGAGAAGTAGAGAGCGTCGCGAGAGACTCACCAGATCATTCATGTTAGCGGTGCTAGCAGGGTGAATATCCTCTAGAAACTCCAACAGGTAGAATGTATACCTGTCCATCAGATGGACCCCGATAGCCAGGTCTGGCTGGTGCTGGAATAACAGAACAATAAATACTGTTTAATACGTAGGAACTCTTATCGAATCTAAATGTATTGAGAAAGCCCTTTTAACATCAGCAGATTATACAGAAACCCAGCCTAAAACCCCAAACAGCAAGCAATGCAGATGTAGAAGCACGGTGGCTAGGAAAAACGACCTAGAAAGGCCAAAACCTACGAAGAAACCTAGAGAGGAACCAGGCTATGAGGGGTGTGCTGTACAGAAACCCAGCCTAAAACCCCAAACACCAAGCAATGCAGATGTAGAAGCACGGTGGCTAGGAAAAACTCCCTAGAATGGCAGGAACCTAAGAAGAAACCTAGAGAGGAACCAGGCTGGCCAGGAGGGGTGGCCAGTCCTCTTCTGGCTGTGCCGGGTGGAGATTATAACAGAGTACATGGCCATTAAGGCCAGATCGTTCTTCAAGACGTTCAATGATAATCACAGTGGTTATAGGTAAAGTGGTTGTATGGAGACTGGGTCGGAGCGAAGGATTGTTAACACTTTACTTTACAGAGTACAACACGAAGCTACTACCATGTCAACACCATAGAGGACAACACAAAGCTACTACCATGTCAACACCACCATAGAGAACAACAGAGCTACTACCATGTCAACACCATAGAGGACAACACAGAGCTACTACCATGTCACCACCATAGAGGACAACACAGAGCTACTACCATGTCACCACCATAGAGGACAACACAGAGCTACTAACATGTCAACACCATAGAGGACAACACAGAGCTACTACCACGTCACCACCACCATAGAGGACAACACAGAGCTACTACCACGTCACCACCACCATAGAGGACAACACAGAGCTACTACCACGTCACCACCACCATAGAGGACAACACAGAGCTACTACCACGTCAACACCACCATAGAGGACAACACAGAGCTACTACCACGTCAACACCACCATAGAGGACAACACAGAGCTACTACCACGTCAACACCACCATAGAGGACAACACAGAGCTACTACCATGTCAACCACCATAGAGGACAACACAGAGCTACTACCATGTCAACACCATAGAGGACAACACAGAGCTACTACCATGTCAACACCATAGAGGACAACACAGAGCTACTACCATGTCACCACCATAGAGGACAACACAGAGCTACTACCATGTCAACACCATAGAGGACAACACAGAGCTACTACCACGTCACCACCACCATAGAGGACAACACAGAGCTACTACCACGTCAACACCACCATAGAGAACAACACAGAGCTACTACCACGTCAATACCACCATAGAGGACAACAGAGAGCTACTACCACGTCAATACCACCATAGAGGACAACACAGAGCTACTACCACGTCAACACCACCATAGAGGACAACACAGAGCTACTACCACGTCACCACCATAGAGGACAACACAGAGCTACTACCATGTCAACACCACCATAGAGGACAACACAGAGCTACTACCATGTATACACCATAGAGGACAACACAGAGCTACTACCATGTCACCACTATAGAGGACAACACAGAGCTACTACCATGTCAACACCATAGAGGACAACACGGAGCTACTACCATGTCAACACCATAGAGGACAACACAGAGCTACTACCATGTCAATACCATAGAGGACAACACAGAGCTACTACCATGTCAACACCACCATAGAGGACAACACAGAGCTACTACCATGTCAACACCATAGAGGACAACACAGAGCTACTACCATGTCAACACCACCACAGAGGACAAACACAGAGCTACTACCATGTCAACACCACCACAGAGGACAACACAGAGATACTACCATGTCAACACCACCACAGAGGACAACACAGAGCTACTACCATGTCAACACCACCACAGAGGACAACACAGAGCTACTACCATGTCAACACCACCACAGAGGACAACACAGAGCTACTACCATGTCAACACCACCATAGAGGACAACACAGAGCTACTACCATGTCAACACCACCATAGAGGACAACACAGAGCTACTACCATGTCAACACCACCATAGAGGACAACACAGAGCTACTACCATGTCAACACCACCACAGAGGACAACACAGAGCTACTACCATGTCAACACCACCACAGAGGACAACACAGAGCTACTACCATGTCAACACCACCACAGAGGACAACACAGAGCTACTACCATGTCAACACCACCACAGAGGACAACACAGAGCTACTACCATGTCAACACCACCACAGAGGACAACACAGAGCTACTACCATGTCAACGCCACCACAGAGGACAACACAGAGCTACTACCACGTCAATACCACCATAGAGGACAACACAGAGCTACTACCACGTCAACACCACCATAGAGGACAACACAGAGCTACTACCACGTCACCACCATAGAGGACAACACAGAGCTACTACCATGTCAACACCACCATAGAGGACAACACAGAGCTACTACCATGTCAACACCATAGAGGACAACACAGAGCTACTACCATGTCAACACCACCACAGAGGACAACAGAGCTACTACCATGTCAACACCACCACAGAGGACAACACAGAGATACTACCATGTCAACACCACCACAGAGGACAACACAGAGCTACTACCATGTCAACACCACCACAGAGGGCAACACAGAGCTACTACCATGTCAACACCACCACAGAGGACAACACAGAGCTACTACCATGTCAACACCACCACAGAGGACAACACAGAGCTACTACCATGTCAACACCACCATAGAGGACAACACAGAGCTACTACCATGTCAACACCACCATAGAGGACAACACAGAGCTACTACCATGTCAACACCACCATAGAGGACAACACAGAGCTACTACCATGTCAACACCACCACAGAGGACAACACAGAGCTACTACCATGTCAACACCACCACAGAGGACAACACAGAGCTACTACCATGTCAACACCACCATAGAGGACAACACAGAGCTACTACCATGTCAACACCATTATAGAGGACAACACAGAGCTACTACCATGTCAACACCATTATAGAGGACAACACAGAGCTACTACCATGTCAACACCATTATAGAGGACAACACAGAGCTACTACCATATCAACACCATAGAGGACAACACAGAGCTACTACCATGTCAACACCACCATAGAGGACAACACAGAGCTACTACCATGTCAACACCACCATAGAGGACAACACAGAGCTACTACCATGTCAACACCATAGAGGACAACACAGAGCTACTACCATGTCAACACCATAGAGGACAACACAGAGCTACTACCATGTCACCACCATAGAGGACAACACAGAGCTACTACCATGTCAACACCATAGAGGACAACACAGAGCTACTACCACGTCACCACCACCATAGAGGACAACACAGAGCTACTACCACGTCAACACCACCATAGAGAACAACACAGAGCTACTACCACGTCAATACCACCATAGAGGACAACAGAGAGCTACTACCACGTCAATACCACCATAGAGGACAACACAGAGCTACTACCACGTCAACACCACCATAGAGGACAACACAGAGCTACTACCACGTCACCACCATAGAGGACAACACAGAGCTACTACCATGTCAACACCACCATAGAGGACAACACAGAGCTACTACCATGTCACCACTATAGAGGACAACACAGAGCTACTACCATGTCACCACCATAGAGGACAACACGGAGCTACTACCATTTCAACACCATAGAGGACAACACAGAGCTACTACCATGTCAATACCATAGAGGACAACACAGAGCTACTACCATGTCAACACCACCATAGAGGACAACACAGAGCTACTACCATGTCAACACCATAGAGGACAACACAGAGCTACTACCATGTCAACACCACCACAGAGGACAACACAGAGCTACTACCATGTCAACACCACCACAGAGGACAACACAGAGATACTACCATGTCAACACCACCACAGAGGACAACACAGAGCTACTACCATGTCAACACCACCACAGAGGACAACACAGAGCTACTACCATGTCAACACCACCACAGAGGACAACACAGAGCTACTACCATGTCAACACCACCATAGAGGACAACACAGAGCTACTACCATGTCAACACCACCATAGAGGACAACACAGAGCTACTACCATGTCAACACCACCATAGAGGACAACACAGAGCTACTACCATGTCAACACCACCACAGAGGACAACACAGAGCTACTACCATGTCAACACCACCACAGAGGACAACACAGAGCTACTACCATGTCAACACCACCACAGAGGACAACACAGAGCTACTACCATGTCAACACCACCACAGAGGACAACACAGAGCTACTACCATGTCAACACCACCACAGAGGACAACACAGAGCTACTACCATGTCAACGCCACCACAGAGGACAACACAGAGCTACTACCACGTCAATACCACCATAGAGGACAACACAGAGCTACTACCACGTCAACACCACCATAGAGGACAACACAGAGCTACTACCACGTCACCACCATAGAGGACAACACAGAGCTACTACCATGTCAACACCACCATAGAGGACAACACAGAGCTACTACCATGTCAACACCATAGAGGACAACACAGAGCTACTACCATGTCAACACCACCACAGAGGACAACAGAGCTACTACCATGTCAACACCACCACAGAGGACAACACAGAGATACTACCATGTCAACACCACCACAGAGGACAACACAGAGCTACTACCATGTCAACACCACCACAGAGGACAACACAGAGCTACTACCATGTCAACACCACCACAGAGGACAACACAGAGCTACTACCATGTCAACACCACCACAGAGGACAACACAGAGCTACTACCATGTCAACACCACCACAGAGGACAACACAGAGCTACTACCATGTCAACACCACCATAGAGGACAACACAGAGCTACTACCATGTCAACACCACCATAGAGGACAACACAGAGCTACTACCATGTCAACACCACCGCAGAGGACAACACAGAGCTACTACCATGTCAACACCACCACAGAGGACAACACAGAGCTACTACCATGTCAACACCACCACAGAGGACAACACAGAGCTACTACCATGTCAACACCACCATAGAGGACAACACAGAGCTACTACCATGTCAACACCATTATAGAGGACAACACAGAGCTACTACCATGTCAACACCATTATAGAGGACAACACAGAGCTACTACCATGTCAACACCACTATAGAGGACAACACAGAGCTACTACCATATCAACACCACCACAGAGGACAACACAGAGCTACTACCATGTCAACACCACCACAGAGGACAACACAGAGCTACTACCATGTCAACACCACCATAGAGGACAACACAGAGCTACTACCATGTCAACACCACCATAGAGGACAACACAGAGCTACTACCATGTCAACACCACCATAGAGGACAACACAGAGCTACTACCATGTCACCACCACCATAGAGGACAACACAGAGCTACTACCATGTCACCACCACCATAGAGGACAACACAGAGCTACTACCATGTCAACACCACCAGAGGACAACACGGCGCTACTACCATGTCAACACCATAGAGGACAACACAGAGCTACTACCATGTCAACACCATAGAGGACAACACAGAGCTACTACCATGTCAACACCATAGAGGACAACACAGAGCTACTACCACGTCAACACCACCATAGAGGACAACACAGAGCTACTACCACGTCAACACCACCATAGAGGACAACACAGAGCTACTACCATGTCAACACCATAGAGGACAACACAGAGCTACTACCATGTCAACACCACCATAGAGGACAACACAGAGCTACTACCATGTCAACAATACCTTACTTATCCTTCTTGACTGGAGGCCAGGTGTGTGTGTGTGTGTGTGTGTGTGTGTGTGTGTTCTGGTTACTTACCGACAGGGAGTCCTCTCCTACTTGACTGGAGGCCAGGGCCATGAGGTTAGGAGAGTAGAATCTCTCATACATGGAGGCTCCCTGACAAGTATCAATGATGAACAGTAGCTCATTGTACCTGTACACACAGACAGACACACGTTAAGATAGTAGAATCTCTCATACATGGAGGCTCTCAGACAAGTATCAATGATGAACAGCAGCTCATTGTACATGTACACACTCCCCTAAGTATATATTTTGACATTGAAGCTAAAAAAAAAGACATTGTCTCTATACTCCAGCATTTTGAATTTGAGATCAAATGTCTTATGAGGCGAAAAAGTTTAGCATTTGGTCCCATATTCCTAGCAGTCAATGATTACATTAAGTTTGTGACTCCACAAAAATTGTTGGATACATTTGCTGTTTGTTTTGGTTGTGTTTTAGATTATTTTGTGCCCAATGGCGTGACCCTGGACAACACCCTGTCGTTCTCCGCTAACATCAAGGCGGTGACCCGATCCTGTAGGTTCATGCTCTACAACATTCGCAGAGTACGACCCTGCCTTACACAGAAATATACACAGAAATATATAAATATCTTTTCATGTTTAAAAAGACAAACTGTTTTAGTGGGGAAAACAACCAGGTTCTATTTTGTATTGTATTGCAGGTCCTAATCCAGGCACTTGTCATCTCCCGTCTGGATTACTGCAATTTGCTGTTGGTGGGGCTCCCTGCCTGTGCCATTAAACCCCTACAACTCATCCAGAACGCCGCAGCCCGTCTGGTGTTCAACCTTCCCAAGTTCTCTCACGTCACCCCGCTCCTCCGCTCTCTCCACTGGCTTCCAGTTGAAGCTCGCATCCGCTACAAGACCATGGTGATTGCCTACGGAGCTGTGAAGGGAACGGCACCTCCATACCTTCAGGCTCTGATCAGGCCCTACACCCAAACAAGGGCACTGCGTTCATCCACCACTGGCCTGCTGGCCCCCCTACCTCTGAGGAAGCACAGTTCCCGCTCAGCCCAGTCAAAACTGTTCGCTGCTCTGGCACCCCAATGGTGGAACAAGCTCCCCTCACGACGCCAGGACAGCGGAGTCAATCACCACCTTCCGGAGACACCTGAAACCCCACCTCTTTAAGGAATACCTAGGATAGGATAAAGTAATCCTTCTAACCCCCCTTAAAAGATTTAGATGCACTATTGTAAAGTGGTTGTTCCACTAGATATCATAAGGTGAATGCACCATTTTGTAAGTCGCTCTGGATAAGAGCGTCTGCTAAATGACTTAAATGTAATGTAATGTAATGTACCCACGTGCCATCTCCTCATTGGTTATACCCACGTGGGTGATTGAAAGACGAACTGTGTTGTCGGTCGTCGTGGTAATACTATGAAAGTTTAGATGCCAATCACCATATAAGTTCAAAGATGAAAAAGCCTGGAAGGAGGAGAGATGACTAGAAACGATTCGGTTGACCGTTTTATGTGTGGATGAATTGTCGGAGTAGAGGACCTTGTGCATTTCAGGTAAAATAACAACTCAATGTTTATATCCCAGGACAAATTAGCAAGCAACAGCAAGCTGGCTAAATAGGACAAATTAGCTAGCAAGTGCAAGCTAACTAGCCATACATATTTAATGCTTTTCGACCTGTCCCCAAATTAATGTAATTGGTTCAGAGTTTGTTTTGATATTTTAACCTGCGTGCCGTGATCGCGTTTGGTGTAGGGGGACAAAATAAATGTATGCACGATGGCGCACGCGCGCAGCCGGTTTGGGTTCCGTGTTATTCTAAAATGGATCAATTTTTTTTAAGTATCCTCATCAAATCTACACAATACCCCATAATGACAAAACAAAACGTTTTTTTTTTTTTATATTTACAAATGCATAATTTACAAAAAAACTGAAATATCACATTTATATAAGTATTCAGACCCTTTATTCAGTATTTGGTTCAAGCACCTTAAGCAATTACAGCCATGAGTCTTCTTGGGTATGACGCTACAAGCTTGGCACACCTGTATTTGGGGAGTTTCTCCCATTCTTCTCTGCAGATCCTCTCAAGCTCTGTCAGGTTGAATGGGGAGCGTCGCTGCACAGCTATTTTCAGGTCTCTCTAGAGATGTTCGATCTGGTTCAAGTCTGGGCTCTGGCTGGGACACTCAAGGACATTCAGAGATTTGTCCTGAAGCCACTCCTGCGTTGTCTTGGCTGTGTGATTAGGGTCCTTGTCCTGTTGGAAGGTGAACCTTCACCCCAGTCTGAGGTCCTGAGCAGGTTTTCGTCAAGGATCTCTCTGTACTTTGCTCTGTTCATCTTTCCCTCGATCCTGACTTGTCTCCGAGTCCCTGCCACTGAAAAACATCCCCACAGCATGATGCTGCCACCACCATGCTTCACCGTAGGGATGGTGCCAGGTTTCCTCCAGACTCGACGCTTGGCATTCAGGCCAAAGAGTTCAATCTTGGTTTCAGCAGACCAGAGAATCTTGTTTCTCATGGTCTGAGAGTCCTTTAGGTGCCTTTTGGCAAACTCCAAGCGGGTTGTCATGCTCTGACATGCACTGTCAACTGTGGGACCTTCATATAGACAGGTGTGAGCCTTTCCAAATCATGTCCAATCAATTTAATTTACCACAGGTGGACTCCAAGTTGTATAAACATCTCAAGGATGATCAATGGAAACAGGATGCACCTGAGTTCAATTTATAGTCTCATAGCAAAGGGTCTGAATACTTATGTAAATAAGGTATTTGTTCTTAATATATTTGCAAACATGTCTAAAAACCTTTTTTCTCTTTGTCATTATGGGGTATTGTGATGTCATCATGGGGTATTGTGTGTAGATTGATAAATGTTTCATCCATTTTAGAATAAGGCTGTAACGTAACAAAATGTGGAAAAAGTCAAGGGGTCTGAATACTTTCTGAATGCACTCTATGTAGGGTTAGAGTGTAAACACAAACACATATTAGCTAATTCATGGCTCATACATGGCTCTGACGCACAGTGAGTAGGGTTACATGGACAGACAGATTAATATAATAGTTTAAAACGTTCACATGCTTTACAAGAAGGAGGATTTCCAATCATCCCGTTAACATGGACACGTCTGAAATCAGGCTACACGATGGAACTTAAATGCAGGAAATCACTAATCAACATCCTACCACATTGACCCTGTTATTTTTGAGAAGCCTATTTGATTCTGAGTTCAGACAAAGTTTCTATGCGAAAACTATTTCCATGGTGAATATTTTCAGTTTTTTTCCGAACTCACTTCAGTCAGGCATAAGAGCGATGTTTAGGCTGCTATCCGCAGGTCAAACACACCGCTGGAATGCACAGCAAGGTGTTTAAATTTCCTAATTTAAAACGACGTGTTTTAATCAGCATATGCTTACTTCAATTTTGACCTGACTCTGCTCATCTTAAAATCGACTGTAAGGTTTTGACATGACTATTGCCATACTCTGCCTCCTGCCATAATCACTTTATTATCGAATGATTAGTGTGCATGTAAATGTACTCATTCATTTCTTTCAGCTGTTGCGCACAATCCTGATAGTTGCCTTGGAGACCAGGAGGAGCTTACAAAATCTCCTTCCTCCAGTTCATCCCTTTCCTCCACCTTGCTCTCCAACCCTCCCTCCTTGCTCACCCGCCTCCCCTCCTAGCTCTCCAACCCCCTCCCCTCCTAGCTCTCCCCCATCCCTCTTTTCAATGGGGAATTGTAATGCAGCATTACTCCATTGAGAGCTACTTATGTCCCCACGTCCTTTATCCCTGGAGTGTGTGTGTGCGTCTTCGTGTGTGTTAAACCTCCTAATGAAAGCACCGCGGGCCAGAAGGGGACAAATCACGGTGACGCTAATTAGACGGATCCAGACTGTATTGAGTGTAATCGGGGCATTAGTCAGCCTGTATTGAGTGTAATCGGGGCATTAGTCAGCCTGTATTGAGTGTAATCGGGGCATTAGACTGTATTGAGTGTAATCGGGGCATTAGACTGTATTGAGTGTAATCGGGGCATTAGTCAGACTGTATTGAGTGTAATCGGGGCATTAGTCAGACTGTATTGAGTGTAATCGGGGCATTAGACTGTATTGAGTGTAATCGGGGCATTAGACTGTATTGAGTGTAATCGGGGCATTAGACTGTATTGAGTGTAATCGGGGCATTAGGCTGTATTGAGTGTAATCAGGGCATTAGACTGTATTGAGTGTAATCGGGGCATTAGTCAGACTGTATTGAGTGTAATCAGGGCATCAGACTGTATTGAGTGTAATCGGGGCATTAGCCTGTATTGAGTGTAATCAGGGCATCAGCCTGTATTGAGTGTAATCGGGGCATCAGCCTGTATTGAGTGTAATCGGGGCATTAGTCAGACTGTATTGAGTGTAATCGGGGCATTAGTCAGACTGTATTGAGTGTAATCGGGGCATTAGTCAGACTGTATTGAGTGTAATCGGGGCATTAGTCAGACTGTATTGAGTGTAATCGGGGCATTAGTCAGACTGTATTGAGTGTAATCGGGGCATTAGACAGACTGTATTGAGTGTAATCGGGGCATTAGACTGTATTGAGTGTAATCAGGGCATTAGTCTGTATTGAGTGTAATCGGGGCATTAGTCAGACTGTATTGAGTGTAATCGGGGCATTAGTCAGACTGTATTGAGTGTAATCGAGGCATTAGCCTGTATTGAGTGTAATCAGGGCATTAGACTGTATTGAGTGTAATCGGGGCATTAGTCAGACTGTATTGAGTGTAATCAGGGCATTAGTCAGACTGTATTGAGTGTAATCAGGGCATCAGACTGTATTGAGTGTAATCGGGGCATTAGTCAGACTGTATTGAGTGTAATCAGGGCATTAGTCAGACTGTATTGAGTGTAATCAGGGCATTAGTCAGACTGTATTGAGTGTAATCAGGGCATTAGTCAGACTGTATTGAGTGTAATCAGGGCATTAGCCTGTATTGAGTGTAATCGGGGCATCAGACTGTATTGAGTGTAATCGGGGCATTAGTCAGACTGTATTGAGTGTAATCAGGGCATTAGTCTGTATTGAGTGTAATCGGGGCATTAGACTGTATTGAGTGTAATCAGGGCATTAGACTGTATTGAGTGTAATCGGGGCATTAGTCTATTGAGTGTAATCGGGGCATTAGTCAGACTGTATTGAGTGTAATCAGGGCATTAGTCAGACTGTATTGAGTGTAATCGGGGCATTAGTCAGACTGTATTGAGTGTAATCGGGCATTAGTCAGACTGTATTGAGTGTATTCAGGGCATTAGTCAGACTGTATTGAGTGTAATCGGGGCATTAGTCAGACTGTATTGAGTGTAATCGGGGCATTAGTCAGACTGTATTGAGTGTAATCGGGGCATTAGTCAGACTGTATTGAGTGTAATCGGGGCATTAGTCAGACTGTATTGAGTGTATTCAGGGCATTAGCCAGACTGTATTGAGTGTATTCAGGGCATTAGCCAGACTGTATTGAGTGTATTCAGGGCATTAGTCAGACTGTATTGAGTGTAATCAGGGCATTAGTCAGACTGTATTGAGTGTAATCGGGGCATTAGTCAGACTGTATTGAGTGTAATCGGGGCATTAGTCAGACTGTATTGAGTGTATTCGGGGCATTAGTCAGACTGTATTGAGTGTAATCAGGGCATTAGCCAGACTGTAGTTGCTGGCGTCACCACGGTTTTATCAAACACTTCCTCCTCTTTCTCTTGACTGACTATGAAGGCGGCCACATGCTTCCCAACCGAAACAGTTCAGTACAGTTCTTCCTCCGATGTTACCCTCTCTGTCCGATGTTCCTCCTGTCCGATGTTACCCTCTCTGTCCGATGTTACCCTCTCTGTCCGATGTTACCCTCTCTGTCCGATGTTACCCTCTCTGTCCGATGTTACCCTCTCTGTCCTCCTCCTCGTCCGATGTTACCCTCTCTGTCCTCTTCCTCCGATGTTACCCTCTATGTCCTCCTCCTCCGATGTTACCCTCTCTGTCCTCCGCCTACGATGTTACCCTCTGTCCTCCTCCTCCGATGTTACCCTCTCTGTCCTCCTCCTCCGATGTTACCCTCTCTGTCCTCCTCCTCCTCGATGTTACCCTCTCGGTCCTCCTCCTCCGATGTTACCCTCTCGGTCCTCCTCCTCCGATGTTGCCCTCTCGGTCCTCCTCCTCCCGATGTTACCCTCTCTGTCCTCCTCCTCCTCCTCCTCTCCTCTCCCCTCCTCTCCTCTCTTCGTCCACATCTGTTACCTCTCCTCCCCCCTTCTCTCCCTTACCTTCTCTGTCCTCCTCCTCTCCTCCCCCCTCCTCCTCTCTTCTCTCCCTTACATACATGAAGGGAACTCTCGTGCGCTAGCCGTATGGTTAGTGAGAAAGTCCATATTGCAAATGTACGCTCCCTTACTAGACGTCCGACTACGTCCGATAAATCCGCGGACGGCGTCGGGCCGCTCACAGGGGCCGGATCTTCCAGGAAGTCATCGAACGGAGTCTCTCGGACCTTCCGTTTCCGTTTAATAAAATTTTCAATTTTGGTCATTTCTTTGCAGTTCCGGATTATTCCACGGGAGGGCGAATGGAATCATATTGCAAACGTAACATATATCACCAATCACGACACGGCTTTTTCTCCTAAACGGAAAAGAATTCGAAGACGAAACTCGGTCTGCGTGGGTTTGGCATAATGGGCAGTTGGCCCCGAACAGGATGGAGTCGAGGCCTCGACGCTTTTCGAGTTAAGGCTATTTTTCTGGGATTGAAAGTCAAACAGGAAAATAGAGTGCTAATTTGACCGCTTCACATCAAACTACATGAGCCTACGGTGTCAGGAGAAAAGGAACCATGCATTTACCAATGTTCATTTCAGAGAAATTGTACAATGACACATTGGTGATATTCAACAATAGGAGGTTTTTTTTCTCCAAAAAGTTACATATCCAGCTGCAGCGTGTTCAGATGAGTCCGTTAAGGCGGGTTTCGGAGCTCTGCGAGATTTCTGTGATTTTCTGTGATTTTCTGAAACAACACACACTTGTTCAACCCTCTGTAAATAAGTCAGTTCTTAACATAAAGACCTAAAACTCAATATTCTATAAGAGCCTAACGTTCAGATTCCTGTGTCAACCAGAAGTGCCTTAACCTGTTGGGTCTAGGGGGCAGCATTTGCCGTCTGGATAAAAAAAATGTACCCGATTTAATCTGGTTACTAATCCTACCCAGTAACTAGAATATGCATATACTTATTATATATGGATAGAAAACACTCTAAAGTTTCCAAAACTGTTTGAATGGTGTCTGTGAGTATAACAGAACTCATTTGGCAGGCAAAACCCTGAGACATTTTCTGACAGGAAGTGGATACCTGATGTGTTGTATTGACTTTAAACCTATCCCATTGAAAAACACAGGGGTTTAGGAATATTTTGGCACTTCCTATTGCTTCCACTAGATGTCACCAGCCTTTACAAAGTGTTTTGAGTCTTCTGGAGGAGATCTGACCGAACAAGAGCCATGGAACGGTGATGTCCCATTAGACACCTGGCGCGCTAGTTCATGTTGGGTACCCTCGTTCCAATACGTTATAAAGAGTATGCATTCGTCCACCTTGAATATTATTCATGTTCTGGTTAAAAAGGCCCTAATGATTTATGCTATACAACGTTTGACATGTTTGAACGAACGGAAATATATTTTTTCCCCTCGTTCGTGACGAGAAGTCCGGCTGGCTTACATCATGTGCTAACGAGACGGAGATTTTGGACATAAATGATGAGCTTTTTGAACAAAACTACATTCGTTATGGACCTGTGATACCTGGAAGTGACATCTGATGAAGAGAATCAAAGGTAATGGATTATTTACATAGTATTTTCGATTTTAGATCTCCCCAACATGACGTCTAGTCTGTATCGCAACGCCGTATTTTTCTGGGCGCAGTGCTCAGATTATTGCAAAGTGTGATTTCCCAGTAAGGTTATTTTTAAATCTGGCAAGTTGATTGCGTTCAAGAGATGTAAATCTATAATTCTTTAAATGACAATATAATATTTTACCAATGTTTTCTAATTTTAATTATTTAATTTCTGACGCTGACTTGACTGCCGGTTATTGGAGGGAAACGATTTACTCAACATCAATGCCATAGTAAACGCTGTTTTTGTATATAAATATGAACTTGATAGAACTAAAAATGCATGCATTGTCTAACATAATGTCCTAGGAGTGTCATCTGATGGAGATTGTAAAAGGTTAGTGCATCATTTTAGCTGGTTTTATGGTTTTGGTGACCCTGTCTTTGACTTGACAAAACATTACACACAACTCTTGTAAATGTACTGTCCTAACATACTCTAAATTTATGCTTTCGCCGTAAAACCTTTTTGAAATCGTAAAACGTGGTTAGATTAAGGAGATGTTTATCTTTCAAATGGTGTAACATAGTTGTATTTTTGAAAAATTTGAATTTTGACATTTATTTGGATTCAAATTTGCCGCTCTTGAAATGCACCTGCTGTTGATGGAGTGCACCACGGGTGTGCACGCTAGCGTCCCACCTAGCCCCAAGAGGTTAAAATGGTGTCATAGGGGCTGTTTTGAAGGGTTAAAAAGGTCAGATCTTTCCACAACTTCATATGTGTGACTAAGCAACCCTCATGAACTGTAATTCAGTCATATATCCCATCAGATGTCAAAGAAAAGCTCTCTCACACACACACACACACACACACAGCAAGGACGGAGTGACACAGTGCGATGCTTAAAGACACAAAGAGCCTGCAATGGCATTACCATTATCTATAGGCTGTGCCGAGTTCAATGAGACGCCCCGCTTGACCGTAGCTCGCTCGGTCTGAGCGCAGTGACCGTGAGAAAACTAGGCCCAAAATGATGCCTGCACCAATATGTCAAGTAATTTTGGGTGACAGTGAGAGAACCGTTAGGGTTAGAAGCACAATTCAACCTCAGGAGCGTTCCTGAGGTCCTCCCGATCTGTGCAAGCCTAACCTTGACCCTGTGGCATTAACCCTTCACAGTAAAAAGAAGGTGTTTAGATCAAAAAGTGTGCAATGACTTCTCTCCCCATAGGAATACATTGACAATTCTCCTAAATTCAACCTGAAGTCTATGTGGGTTATGAATGCCTTATGAACCAGTCTTCTATAACAATCCATCGGGCTACTGTGAGGTCTACCTGTGTCGATTCTAAGGTTCCTGGAGCAACCGGAAGTTGTTAAAATCACCCTAGAGCTATTGTCATATAAGCAACCTGCAGATAGTGAAAATCACGCACCTCAACCATGTGTCATTCAGTCAATTCTTAAGGTAGAGACTTCATATTCAGGATTCTGTATATGCCTACCCCAAAGACAACGCGTGTCTATTCTTTTTGCAAAAAAAACTAAAACACACACACACACACACACAATTTGGCCATAGGGACATAGTGTGGGGCTTAGAGAGCTTATACCGCCTTCAATAGTTATTTTCATTCAAACGATTCAAGAACCGTCAGACCTAGAGCTCCGAAATTTTAGAAACCTGTTCTAGAGCTCAAGTCGATAGTGCACGGTGATTTATGTGGGTCTAGAAGGTTCTCAGACTGAAAAACCGCCTCGTGCATTTGCAATATGTTCAATTCATTTTGAATAGGACGGACATGGCGACATGTATAAATGTCCCAGAGTCGCAAGACTAGGTGCATTGAAACCGCCTCAGCCCATAGAGACGGACCCCAATGTCTCTGTCCGATAGCTCATTCAGGGACCCCGTAGTAACGCCCTGAAAAAGTGGATTTTCAGCACCAATTAAGGCCATTGCTCGGGCACCGAATGACCTATCGAGCCGAAACTTGGGATTCGGGGTCGCCTCACATAGGCCTACACATATTGTCAGAGCTGGACCCGCAGCTATAACGTAACTATGTGTTTTATGTTTTTTTATGGTTAAAATTGAAAGCACTGTGAATTATGGGCCTTCTCTGACATATGTGATAGTTGGCTTCTATACGAGTTGGGAAAAGTGGATTTGGTGTCAGATGGTATCAGTTTGGTGTCAGAATGACATCTAATTGACTGATGGACGCTGACTGCTGGGTGACGAGCAATGGAGAGGAACCACAGTCACTGCCCGGCCATCCCGAGTTCATCGGGCCAGTCAATTATGCATTTCTGCAGTATTTTTGAGCATGCCTAAATTCGTAATGCTAAATGCCCATTGAATCATATTGCAAACGTAACACGCCAATATTGCAACGTAACGTGCATTTGCAATATGATTCAACAGCAAAAAATATCACCAAAGTTGACATGATGAATCATATTGCAAACGTAATGTCGCAATATTGCAAGCGTACGCGCGTTTGCAATATGATTCAACAGCAATAAATATAACCAAAGTTGACATGATGAATCATATTGCAAACGTAACGCACTATATTGCAAACGTAATGTGCATTTGCAATATGATTCAACAGCAATAAATATCACCAAAGTTGACATGATGAAATCAACACAATGAGCGATAGAGAGGAACCACAGTCACTGCATGGCCATCCCCAGTTCATTGGGACAGTCAATTATGCATTTCTGCAGTGTTTTTGAGCATGCCAAATTCGTGATGTTAAGGCCCATTGAAACATATTGCAAATGTGCATCCGTGCACATGGTGACCGAAATGGGTTACCAGGATTAATTTTTTAGAAGGGTTTTAAATGCCTTTAGGGAGGTGCAAGGGGTCCACGGTTGGGTAGGGAGCACCTTCCATCAGTGCCCATCCAGTACGGGGCGCCCCTAGTCATTTTGGAAATTAAAAAATAAATAAAAAAAGAATAATAATAATTAGCTAAAAAACGACAGTCCCACTTCTCTCATGTCACCATCAAGCCATGGAGAGGAACCACAGTCAATGCACGGCCATCCCCAGTTCATCGGGACAGTCGATTTTGCATTTCTGCAGTGTTTTTGAGCATGCCAAATTCGTGATGTTGAGATCAATTGAAACATATTGCAAATGCGCATCAGTGCACATGGTGACCCGAAATGGGTTACCAGGATAATTTCTTTTACAAGGGTTTTAACCTGTTAGGGCTGGGGGCAGTATTGACACGGCTGGATAAAAAACATACCCGATTTAATCTACTCCTAACCAATAACTAGAATATGCAAATATACTTAATGCATATGGATAGAAAACACCCAAAATTTTCTAAAACTGTTTGAATGGTGTCTGTGAGTATAACAGAACTCAAATGGCAGGTCAAAACCTGAGAGATTCCTTTACAGGAAGTGGCCTGTCTGACCATTTCTTGAACTTCTTTTCCATCTCTATCATTTACTAAGGATCTCTGCTCCTAACGTGACACTTCCCACGTCGTCCATAGGCGCTCAGAGCCCGGGAAATAACAGAATGTCGTCATTCCAGCCCCAGGCTGAAACACATTATCGCCTTTCTCAAGTGGCCGATCAAGAGACACTGGCTTATGCGCGTGACCCGACCGCCCCCGCCTTTGGGATTTTTTCCTCTGTTTGCCGAAAAGGAGATTCCCTGTCGGAATATTATCGCTTTTCTCACGAGAAAAATGTCGTAAAAATTGATTTTAAACAGCGGTTGACATGCTTCGAAGTACGGTAATGGAATATTTAGAATTTTATTGTCACGAATTGCGCCATGCGCGCTGACACTTCTTTACTATTTCGGATAGTGTCTGGAAGCATACGAACAAAACGCCGCTATTCGGATATAACGATGGATTATTTTGGACCAAACCAACATTTGTTATTGAAGTAGCAGTCCTGGGTGTGCATTCTGACGAAGACAACAAAAGGTAATCAAACTTTTTATAATAGTAAATATGATTATGGTGAGTGCTAAACTTGCCGGGTGTCTAAATAAGCGAGCCCGTGATGCCTGGGCTATGTACTTAGAATATTGCAAAATGTGCTTTCACCAAAAAGCTATTTTAAAATCGGACATACTCGAGTGCATAGAGGAGGTCTGTATCTATAATTCTTAAAATAATTGTTATGCTTTTTGTGAACGTTTATCGTGAGTAATTTAGTAAAATGTTAGCGAATTCCCCGGAAGTTTGCGGGGGTATGCTAGTTCTGAACGTCACATGCTAATGTAAAAAGCTGGTTTTTGATATAAATATGAACTTGATTGAACAAAACATGCATGTATTGTATAACATAATGTCCTAGGGTTGTCATCTGATGAAGATCATCAAAGGTGAGTGCTGCATTTAGCTGTCTTCTGGGTTTTGGTGACATTATATGCTGGCTTGAAAAATGGGTGTCTGATTATTTCTGGCTTGGTACTCTGCTGACATAATCTAATGTTTTGCTTTCGTTGTAAAGCCTTTTTGAAATCGGACAGTGTGGTTAGATTAACGAGAGTCTTGTCTTTAAATAGCTGTAAAATAGTCATATGTTTGAGAAATTGAAGTAATAGGATTTTTAAGGTTTTGAAAATCGCGCCACAGGCTGCCAGTGGCTGTTACGTAGGTGGGACGCAAGCGTCCCACCTAGCCCATAGAGGTTAAATGCCTTTAGGGGGTGAAAGGGGTCCACGGTTGGGTAGGGAGCACCTTCCATCAGTGCCCATCCAGTGTGGGGCGCCCCCTAGTCATTTTGGACATTTTTCAATAAAAAATAAATTAAATAAATAAATAAATAATAAAAAAATAAAAATCGAAAAAAAATGACTGTCCCACTTCTCTCATGTCACCATTGTCATGACTGTCCTGATCAGGTCAGGGTACAGGAGACCACCACCCTACAGATTATCTCCCAAAACCCCAACAGAGGAGGAGAGCTCTAGGGGTCTGAAGATGTGGGGGTTTTATGACCCCTCACGCCATAATAAACCTTAGGCCACAGAGAAATTCCTTTGTCCTCACAATGGAATTCTGGCCTCAGAACCTTAAACATGCAATAAAGGGACTTTGGAACAATGGTTTCCGTCAGCCACAATGGTGGTCATGATGAGAGGTGGAATATGAAAATGTATGTAACTTTTGAATTGTTATTAAAGGTTAACCTCTTGGGGCTAGGTGGGACGCTAGCGTGCCACCCGTGGTGCACTCCATCAACAGCAGGTGCATTTCAAGAGCGGCAAATTTGAATCCAAATAAATGTCAAAATTCAAATTTTTCAAAAATACAACTATGTTACACCATTTGAAAGATAAACATCTCCTTAATCTAACCACGTTTTACGATTTCAAAAAGGTTTTACGGCGAAAGCATAAATTTAGAGTATGTTAGGACAGTACATTTACAAGAGTTGTGTGTAATGTTTTGTCAAGTCAAAGACAGGGTCACCAAAACCATAAAACCAGCTAAAATGATACACTAACCTTTTACAATCTCCATCAGATGACACTCCTAGGACATTATGTTAGACAATGCATGCATTTTTAGTTCTATCAAGTTCATATTTATATACAAAAACAGCGTTTTACTATGGCATTGATGTTGAAAAAATCGTTTCCCTCCAATAACCGGCAGTCAAGTCAGCGTCACAAATTAAATAATTAAAATTAGAAAACATTGGTAAAATATTATATTGTCATTTAAAGAATTATAGATTTACATCTTTTGAACGCAATCAACTTGCCAGATTTAAAAATAACCTTACTGGGAAATCACACTTTGCAATAATCTGAGCACTGTGCCCAGAAAATACGCGTTGCGATACAGACTAGACGTCATGTTGGGGAGATCGAAAATCGAAAATACTATGTAAATAATCCATTACCTTTGATTCTCTTCATCAGATGTCACTTCCAGGTATCACAGGTCCATAACGAATGTAGTTTTGTTCAAAAAAGCTCATCATTTATGTCCAAAAATCTCCGTCGTTAGCACATGATGTAAGCCAGCCGGACTTCTCGTCATGAACGAGGGGAAAAAATATATTTCCGTTCGTTCAAACATGTCAAACGTTGTATAGCATAAATCATTAGGGCCTTTTTTAACCAGAACATGAATAATATTCAAGGTGGACGAATGCATAGCCTTTTATAACGTATTGGAACGAGGGTACCCAACATGAAGTAAGCGCGCCAGGTGTCTAATGGGACATCACCGTTCCATGGCTCTTGTTCGGTCAGATCTCCCTCCAGAAGACTCAAAACACTTTGTAAAGGCTGGTGACATCTAGTGGAAGCAATAGGAAGTGCCAAAATATTCCTAAACCCCTGTGTTTTTCAATGGGATAGGTTTAAACTCAATACAACACATCAGGTATCCACTTCCTGTCAGAAAATGTCTCAGGGTTTTGCCTGCCAAATGAGTTCTGTTATACTCACAGACACCATTCAAACAGTTTTAGAAACTTTAGAGTGTTTTCTATCCATATATAATAAGTATATGCATGCCCTATCTTCTGAGTTTGATTAGTAGGCCGTTGAAAATGGGAACGATTTTTTTTCAAAATGCGCTGTGGCGCCCCCTATCCTAGGGTATCCTCAAGAGGATAACACCACCCTTAGGTATCATCTGGAGGAACTCCAGAACAGTCACGCGCTATCGCGGGACAACCAAACCAAGCAACCTAGCTCACATCCGGAGCTAAGAGAACGAGGGAAGGTAGATGACAGGAGATTTCAGCCCCTTTCTCTTGGCCATTCGGCCCACAGTGAATTGGGGCCTCCTCGCCAACACAACCACAGCTTGACTTTTCCTCTTGGCCTCTCGGCCCACAATTCTCCACGGGAGAGTGCAGATGCTCCCCGCGCACTTGGCGGGGATCGCCTTGACAAAATCGTCAAAAACTTCCGCCTCTTCGACCCCGTTCCGGGAAAGCCAAACGACACTGAGACATTCTTAGCAGACATAGAGGACGCCTTGGATGGCTACCCAAACGCTACGAATGCAGATAGGCTCTATCTTTTGAAGCGAACGTCCAACAGACACGTGACAAGGTTCATCCGTCTACAAGAGCAACACGTGCAAAACGACTATGCTAAACTTGCCACGGTTTTGAAAATAGAATTCAGTGGTTCTGCGACTCGCAAACACGATAGTTCGTTGGCTAACAATATCAGACAAGCTCGAAATGAACACCCACAAGCCTACTATCACCGGCTTCGTTCAGCTTACTTTGGCATGCTCACTGAAACAGGAATGGAAGACCTATTACCGTTCAAACAACTTTTTCTGTCAAACATGTCTCCCAACTTCATTAACTACTTGGGCCCTACTGCCCACGTCGGGTTGCCAATCTCGACGCTCCGAGAGCTGGCAAGCACCGCTTTTGAAGCATCAAAAGCAAGCCGGGCTAAGAGCCCGGACCCCTCGACTTTCGAGCTTAGGCGGGAACCATCACTTCGAATTAGAAGGGGCTGCATCAGGGACATATGCGGTAAAAGAGGACGATCAAAGGGGGTGGCTACCAAGTAACCACCACCCCGACAACCACCGCCGTAACAATAGCTACGATGAACGTCCCCAATCTAACAGGTCCCGTAGAGATCAACCTAGCCGACATGCCCCTCCGCCTAACTCTCACAAAGGGTCAGTACACAAGGGTAACAAGCGTAACAAGGGCAACAAAGTGTTCAACAATGATTTAAACGCTAATCGAAATGTTATAGAAGTTCTGATAAAAGATGTACTGCATCGTAAGAAATTTGAGAAAGAGGACAAGGATAAGTCCTCATGACTAGGCGTAAAATCGTTGGAAACCGAGTCCGCCAAAATTCACGCAATTCAGGAGGACGCAAACATTTCCATTACCCCCGCCCCCACTCAAATCCCTGTCCAGGTACCGCCCGTTCTAGACACAAGCCCGCAGGCCCGCAGTCTACAGACTTGGACACGGAGGTGGAGATGCACGAGACAAGCAGCTTTGCAACAGATGATTCCTCTCCCATTCCGATAGAGGACCCACTGGGTCACGTAGGTGACTTATCTGTCTTGGAAATCGACGCAGATTACAAACCGCTCCGTTCTCCCAACCCACTCCATTTTGTTGGGGATATGACGAGAAAAACCAACTCGAACAGGCCATACCTTAGAACAGTCCTGGAGGACTGTGTGACCTGTCACGCTCTGATAGATTCGGGTTCGACAATTTCCCTCATATCCGAAACCTTGCTGGATGAACTAAAAGGGCAGTGGACCCAACAAAACGTTGGTTGAAAACGGAACATTGCGATACGAATCTTCGAGGTTTCACTCAAGCTACCTCGCCCCTTACCAAACGTCTCCTACTTAAACTCAACTTCGGCGTGTCACTGATACACCCTGTGTATGTGACTAGCATCGAAATCGAACGGATGCTGATTGGGAGTGATTTAATTGACCGTTTGGTACCACTAATGGATTGGAAAACCAATCAAATCTGGTCACAAATACCTATGCCAACTCCGTTGACTTCGCCGCATTCTTCCAAGGCTACCTGCCATACATTGTGCAACGACGTGGGTCCGACGTCAGCATCTGACGCAAACCCGGTGAACTTGGCCATGAGCCCGCCATTTGTGGCAAATGACAATTTGAGTTCGACTCGGAACTTAACCGAACATGAGGTTTTCTTGTGCGGCTTGGGTGATTCACCAGCCGACACTTACCGCCCTCCTCTGATAGGGGCGTGTGCCTGAAACGGCACTATGGCTGAGGATACCAGGCTGGCCACCTGGTCAGAAAAATCCGCAATCAGTTTGGAAATGTTCAACGAAATTTCGAAAACAGCTAACTGCCATCCCCTTGTGCCGAAAACTTTTAGATCTCCACTGGGAACGACTCCCCAGACAACACTCACCGCAATAGGGGTGTGTGCGCTATCGATCCGCATTGGAACCAAGGAATTATCCCACTACCTACTGGTTGTCGCGGACCTCCCACATACAGTCTATGTGGGAGCGGATATCTTGGTAAGATTGGGTGTTAAACTTAACACCATACACCAAGTTCTTTGGTCTTTGGCGCAGCCAAACCAACATGCCTTGTCTTTCGACCCGGTGCGAATGGCTTCCGGGCAGACTATTCCTGAAGCTTGCAAGGCGATAACTGAGTCCGCCATGTTGATACCGGCAAGAACCACAGAGGTTTCTGTAAGACTGAACCTGGCGCCCGGATACCGGATGGAAGGCACCACTGCGTTCTTCCAACCCTCTCCAAAACTATTCGACTTGGGGCTAACTATCAATGGCAACCCACTGTTGGAACTAACCGCTAGATCCACTTACCTCCTGGTACAAAATCTGACTCAAGCGGATATTTCCATTCCTCGGCACACTCAGCTAGGAACATTGATCGATTACGCCTTCCATGATTTTCAACACACGTTGTCTTTGGGGTACACATAAACAGAATCCTGAATATGAAGTCTCTACCTTAAGAATTGACTGAATGACAGATGGTTGAGTTGCGTGATTTTCACTATCTGCTGGTTGGCCATATGACAATAGCTCTAGGCTGTTTTTAACAACTTCCGGTTGTCACAGGAAGCTCTTGCTCCACACACGTTGTCTTTGGGGTAGACATAAACAGAATCCTTAAAACCTCTTGGGGCTAGGTGGGACGCTAGCGTGCCACCCGTGGTGCACTCCATCAACAGCAGGTGCATTTCAAGAGCGGCAAATTTGAATCCAAATAAATGTCAAAATTCAAATTTTTCAAAAATACAACTATGTTACACCATTTGAAAGATAAACATCTCCTTAATCTAACCACGTTTTACGATTTCAAAAAGGTTTTACGGCGAAAGCATAAATTTAGAGTATGTTAGGACAGTACATTTACAAGAGTTGTGTGTAATGTTTTGTCAAGTCAAAGACAGGGTCACCAAAACCATAAAACCAGCTAAAATGATGCACTAACCTTTTACAATCTCCATCAGATGACACTCCTAGGACATTATGTTAGACAATGCATGCATTTTTAGTTCTATCAAGTTGATATTTATATCCAAAAACAGCGTTTTACTATGGCATTGATGTTGAGGAAATCGTTTCCCTCCAATAACCGGCAGTCAAGTCAGCGTCACAAATTAAATAATTAAAATTAGAAAACATTGGTAAAATATTATATTGTCATTTAAAGAATTATAGATTTACATCTTTTGAACGCAATCAACTTGCCAGATTTAAAAATAACCTTACTGGGAAATCACACTTTGCAATAATCTGAGCACTGCGCCCAGAAAAATACGCGTTGCGATACAGACTAGACGTCATGTTGGGGAGATCTAAAATCGAAAATACTATGTAAATAATCCATTACCTTTGATTCTCTTCATCAGATGTCACTTCCAGGTATCACAGGTCCATAACGAATGTAGTTTTGTTCAAAAAAGCTCATCATTTATGTCCAAAAATCTCCGTCTCGTTAGCACATGATGTAAGCCAGCCGGACTTCTCGTCATGAACGAGGGGAAAAAAATATATTTCCGTTCGTTCAAACATGTCAAACGTTGTATAGCATAAATCATTAGGGCCTTTTTAACCAGAACATGAATAATATTCAAGGTGGACGAATGCATACTCTTTTATAACGTATTGGAACGAGGGTACCCAACATCAACTCGCGCGCAAGGTGTCTAATGGGCCATCATCGTTCCATGGCTCTTGTTCGGTCAGATCTCCCTCCAGAAGACTCAAAACACTTTGTAAAGGCTGGTGACATCTAGTGGAAGCAATAGGAAGTGCCAAAATATTCCTAAACCCCTGTGTTTTTCAATGGGATAGGTTTAAAGTCAATACAACACATCAGGTATCCACTTCCTGTCAGAAAATGTCTCAGGGTTTTGCCTGCCAAATGAGTTCTGTTATACTCACAGACACCATTCAAACAGTTTTGGAAACTTTAGAGTGTTTTCTATCCATATATAATAAGTATATGCATATTGTAGTTACTGGGTAGGATTAGTAACCAGATTAAATCGGGTAAAAAAAAATTATCCAGACGTGCAAATGCTGCCCCCTAGACCCAACAGGTTAATATGAAGTCTCTACCTTAATATACTCCATCGTCACGGAGGATGATATTGCGTCTCCTCCGGCATGCGAAGTACACTCTTGTGAGGTAACAACCGATGACTCTTCCAAAAGTGACATGCCGTCACCACCCGATGAAGACCTGTACAATGTCGCCGAACCATATCCTGGTTTCCATGCACAGGTAATACAACTACTGTCGCAGGCTGATGCTCTTGTCAATGACACTGAACGCCATCAGTTGAGATAATTGTTTAATAAACACAGTGAGATCTAGTCGACAGACTCGCTGGATTGCGGGGTTACGGGTATCCATGTGGTGCGTATTCCTACGCCACCCGGTGCAACTCCTACGTTTGTTAGACAATACAAAATCCCGCTCGCAGCATACGCAGCAGTACAAGAGATTATCGATTCCTTATTAGCTAAACGGATAATCAGGGAATGTAACAGTACGTACAGCGCTCCCGTGTGGCCCGTTCTGAAACCAACGGGTAAATGGCGTCTTACCATTGACTATAGACAACTCAACAAACTGGTTCCGTTGTCTCGTTGGCCAATGACACAGCTCAACCAAGAGTTGCCAAAGGTGGCAAACGCCAAGTACTTCTCCACCGTCGACGTGGCAAATGGTTTCTGGACCATGACAGTCGACCCGCGTGACCAACACAAGTTGGCTTTCTCTTTCTCGAACAAGCTCTTCACGTTCAATCGTTGCCCATTCGGGTATGCGAACTCCCCCTCAGAGTTCAACATCTTCCTGCACAAGGCGATGCCAGACGCAGCATCTAGGGGGACGATAATTTACGTGGACGACGTTCTCATGAGAAGTGAGACTTGGTCACATCACCTCAATGAAATGGACCACGTTCTCACCCAACTCGGGACTGCAGGGGCTAAGTTGGCCATCATGAAAGGACAATGGTGCAGGACCAAGGTAAACTACGTTGGGCTTCTGGTGGGTGCCGAGGGCATCCTGCCACAGTCTAACCGAATCCAAGCAGTCCGCAACATCAAAACACCTACAAACCTTCACGAGGTGCGCAGCTTCTTGGGAGTATGTAATTACTCCCGTCAATTCATCGAAAACTACGCCGACTTGTCAAAACCGTTGACTCACCTTCTTCAGAAAGACACCCCATTCGTTTGGGATGCCACTCACAACGAAGCGGTGGCTTCCTTGAAAAACCTGCTTTGCGAGGCACCCTGCCTGGTATACCCCAACAAAGACAAGACATTCTTTTTGGAAGTCGGTTTCTCAGAGCACTGCCTTAGCGCTGGGTTGTACCAAAAATACGACCAAGACAAACGTGTGGTTGCTTACGCGAGCAAAACACTCAATCCTGCCGAACACAAATACTCAGACTGTGAAAAAGCGCTGCTGTCGACAGTCTGGGCAATCAAACACTTCACCAGTTATGTCGGGCGGACAAAAGGTGATCATAGAAACATGTCACCAGCCTGTGACTTTTCTGAAAAGCCAACGAATCCGTGAGGGTGCTGTACACAACAGCAGGATAGCGGCTTGGCTCATGACGCTGCAGAGCCATGATGTAGTAATCAACTACGCAAAAGCAAAAACCTGCCTTTGGGCAGTGCTTTGGCGGTGTGTCAACACTGTGGTGACAATGAAACCGACTCCGGACCACCCCGCGTGACATCGCTCCGCCATTGCCTTCGAACCATCACTATTTCGAAGAGAACGTGTGTCTCGACGTGCCGATGGCATTTGTAGATGGCTGTTCTTACCGCCATCTAGACCACTTGCAAGCTGGGGTGGGATTGGTATGGCACAACGACATTCCGTGCAAACCACTTCAATTTCAGCTTGGCAACAAGACCAGCCAGTTTGCAGAAGTGGCTGGCGTGCTGATCACCCTGCAAACAGCGGTAAAACACGAATTGGCAGAACTGGCGATCTGCACCGACTCAAACTACGCGAGATTCACCTTCTTATGCCACTTGCCGTTTTGGAAACAAAAGCACATGACTACTTCAAGTGGTAAAGAGGTGAAAAACAAAGAGCTCATTCTAGCTTGTGATGACATCACCAAACACGACATACTATTGGAAGAAAGTCAAGGGACACTCCAAATCACCTGGTCATGACAAACTTGGCAACGACCATGCTGACAGCATGGCGAAATCTGGTGCAATTCACGGCACCCCTTGGGTGTTTGATGCTCAAGACGAAACCCACTGAGGAAGCTATGGTGTCTGCGGTAACGCGTAGCCATGTAGCACCACGGAAAACGTCTTCGCACGAACATAATGTGCTGCTAACGCATTCATTCATGAATGGCGACCTGGTAGCAATGCAACACCAAGATGAGTCCCTCGCCACTTTGATGGCATTCCTGTCGGATCCTGTCAACCACCCAGTGTCCGAACTGGCTTTGGAAGGTTCACACGACTTGCGTTCGCTGTACGCAACTAAACAGCACCTCACACTTGTAGATGACCTATTGGTGTATGTTTCAGAAACCGACACCGCTCGAAGGTGGGTGGTTCCTAAAACACAGAGGGGGATAATGATAGCTCATGCCCACGACGAGCCATGTGGAGGCCATAGGGGGGTCAAGGCTACATGTGAAACATTGCGACAGGTGGCCCACTGGCCTCACATGGAACAAGACGTGGCACGATACGTGAGGGGGTGTCTAGTTTGCTGCCAGTTTCAACCCACCAAGCCACTTCACAGAGCACCCCTGCAACGCAAGGGTGTGTCTTACCCCTGGAGCTCGATCCAGATCGACTGGGTCGGCCCAGTTGCCAGGTCGGCCAGAGGCAACAAGTACCTCCTCACAGTGACTTGCGCATTCACAAAGTGGGTGGAGTGCCTGCCGGCGACCAATGACACAGCGGAAACCACTGCCGTTCTTTTGCTAAACCACGTTTTCAGTCGTTTCGGCCTGCCAGGAGAAACCGTGGACAGCGACAGAGGAACCCACTTTTCCGCAGCTGTAATGACCGAACTGTGGAAACTCCTGGGAGTCAAAGCTAAACTCCACATCGCGTACCACCCTAGGAGATCGGGGGTAGAAAGGAGCAACCAATCAATTGTCAGAATCTTGAGGAAATATGTGGCAGCCAACCACAAAGATTGGGACCTCAAACTCCCATTGGTACTGATGGCAATCAGAGCCACACGCAACAGGTCTACGGGAATGACACCCTTTGAGATGATGACGGGCCGGCAAATGACCCTGCCACTGCATCTCCTGTACCAACCGGGAGATGTCGCCGCAGCCACCGCCTACACGGCTCATCAATACGTGACCGACTTGCGGAACCATCTCCAGACTACCTTTGCGTATGCTCAAGGACAATTGGAAAGAAGTGCAGAAGGTGACAAGACCTATTACGACAAAAAGGCCTCACACCAGGTGTTCGAGGTCGGAGATAAGGTGTGGTACTACATATCCTCTCTAGGCTAGGCGGGACGAATTCGTCCCACCTACGTAACAGCCACTGCTATCCTGTGGCGCGATTTTCAAAACCTTAAAAATCCTATTACTTCAATTTCTCAAACATATGACTACTTTACAGCCATTTAAAGACAAGACTCTCGTTAATCTAACCACACTGTCCGATTTCAAAAAGGCTTTACAACGAAAGCAAAACATTAGATTATGTCAGCAGAGTACCAAGCCAGAAATAATCAGACACCCATTTTTCAAGCCAGCATATAATGTCACCAAAACCCAGAAGACAGCTAAATGCAGCACTCACCTTTGATGATCTTCATCAGATGACAACCCTAGGAGATTATGTTATACAATACATGCATGTTTTGTTCAATCAAGTTCATATTTATATCAAAAACCAGCTTTTACATTAGCATGTGACGTTCAGAACTAGCATACCCCCCGCAAACTTCCGGGGAATTCGCTAACATTTTACTAAATTACTCACGATAAACGTTCACAAAAAGCATAACAATTATTTTAAGAATTATAGATACAGACCTCCTCTATGCACTCGATATGTCCGATTTTAAAATAGCTTTTTGGTGAAAGCACATTTTGCAATATTCTAAGTACATAGCCCAGGCATCACGGGCTCGCTATTTAGACACCCGCCAAGTTTAGCACTCACCATAATCATATTTACTATTATAAAAGTTTCATTACCTTTTGTTGTCTTCGTCAGAATACACACCCAGGACTGCTACTTCAATAACAAATGTTGGTTTGGTCCAAAATAATCCATCGTTATATCCGAATAGCGGCGTTTTGTTCGTGCGTTCCAGACACTATCCGAAATAGTAAAGAAGTGTCACGCGCATGGCGCAATTCGTGACAATAAAATTCTAAGTATTCCATTACCGTACTTCGAAGCATGTCAACCGCTGTTTAAAATCAATTTTTACGACATTTTTCTCGTAGAAAAGCGATAATATTCCGACAGGGAATCTCCTTTTCGGCAAACAGAGGAAAAAATCCCAAAGGCGGGGGCGGTCGGGTCACGCGCATAAGCCAGTGTCTCTTGATCGGCCACTTGAGAAAGGCGATAATGTGTTTCAGCCTGGGGCTGGAATGACGACATTCTGTTTTTTCCCGGGCTCTGAGCGCCTATGGACGACGTGGGAAGTGTCACGTTAGAGCAGAGATCCTTAGTAAATGATAGAGATGGAAAAGAAGTTCAACAAATGGTCAGACAGGCCACTTCCTGTAAAGGAATCTCTCAGGTTTTGACCTGCCATTTGAGTTCTGTTATACTCACAGACACCATTTAAACAGTTTTAGAAAATTTAGGGTGTTTTCTATCCATATGTAATAAGTATATGCATATTCTAGTTACTGGGTAGGAGTGGTAACCAGATTAAATCGGGTATGTTTTTTATCCAGCCGTGTCAATACTGCCCCCTAGCCCTAACAGGATATACACCAAACCCGCGGGCGTCGCAACAAAGTTCCTGTCCCACTGGACGGGGCCACACGAGATTGTGGTGAAGCTATCACCTGTAGCTTACCAGATCAAAATCAGCAAAGGTTGACAAAACGCCACATTAAAGTGGGTCCACCAGAGCCAAATCAAGTTGTACACTCCCCCCATGGGAATAGAAGGGGTGCTAGCCAGCACCGAATAGATAAAAACCCTAGCAAAACCAGAGGTACTAAGAAAATTCTTAAGTACCCTCAGCTGATCCCTTCCAGGAGACCAGTACGTTGCACCTAATATATTTTATTCTCTTCCCAGCTACCAGATATACATCTGTTGTCACTAGTGATATCGTCCTGCGCTGTACTGATTTAAAAATAAGAAAAACAGAAAAATAGTTGTCAAAACTATTTTTGTTTACGAATACAAATAACTGAAATAATCCAACAATCTCTGATTATGCGTTTCTGTAGGATGGAGTTCCTTTGGATGATCCTGACACTCTGCGCCCTGGTCAAAATCAACCCAGCAGACGTAATCACGAACGGACCCCCTACGGGAATCGTTCTCCGCGACGATCCAGGACTCCTCATAACTAACTGCCGAGTACACACGCAGAGGGTATATGTCCGCCTAGATGCAGAGAATGTGTACCGCCAACACATTCCACCTGCGGCGCATTTGAGTTGGGCCGGGGCTGACTGGACCAGCCAGGCAATTAAGCACGCCCAGCTAGACACTGCCCATATGTTGGCCCAACTCCAAAAGTTCACAGTAACACAGTCAGAACTAGCTGAGCCCAGGCGAGAAAAACGATTCGTCGGGGCGCTACTATCGATAGGGGCAGCCGTAGGGTCACTATTTGCCCTAGGTACCACTGCCGTCAACGCAGTCAGTCTAGCCACAGTCAAGAGGAATGTTAGGGAGATTACTGAAGAAATGCCACTTATCCAGCAACAGATGAAGGCACAGGCCCTTAGGTTGCAACATGGTCAACACACACGCTACTCTCCTGAACAAAACTATCCTGTCTGTAGGAAAGCTAGCAGAGGTCATGAACCATGACTATGCCCATGTCCAATTGGTTCGATTGTTACTGGAGGATTTTCTCCGTGAAGTTAGCTCTTCTATGGACCACTTGGCCATGAATAGAATCCCCTCATATCTAGTGCCCCTCTCAATGGTGCACGACATATTGACCTCAGCTACTTCAACCACGATAAGGCCGTTACAGTCACATTTGGCCTATAGTCTGGGGTCGGCCATCCCAATACACGTTGATGTTGATCGTAATGAAGTGGGTTTTCTACTGACGCTGCCGGTTGTTGAACTGGAGAATATCTATAGATTGAAAACGGTTCTCAATGTAGGATTTTGGCGCGACAGTACCCACGTAAAGATTGCCACGCCCCCAGTTGTAGCTTACCAGGAAAACAACCCAGATTTCTATCTCACCCCTAACCTGCTAATGTGCACTCTAACCAAAAATGTCCACTACCTTTGTCCTAGCAAACCATTTGTCAGGGATAACACCGAGCGTCTTTGTGGTATTAAAGCTATCACCAGCGAAGAACGCTGTAGAGCCAAACTAACAGCCAGGGATGGGGCCACCACCACACAAGTGGAGGTGGTAGGGAACCGATGGTTGGTCAACACACCGTTCGCGTCCGCCACTATGACTTACGAACGCCATGACTCCATCACCCAATTGAACCTCCCCAACCAGACTGTTTTTGTTACGGTACCAGAGGGGGCGATTATTCACGTAGACGACCTCGCTCTATACCACCTTCCCGACGACCGGATAGACACAGAGATTGAAATGCCGGACGCTTTTGCTAAACGTTCCCTTGAGTTACCACAAGCCATTCAATACCAAATCCAGTACGAGGGACCCATGACTATTGATCTTAGCGTACTGGATGAGGCACTGTTAGTCGACCCGACTGACTACAGACCAAAGATTGGTCTGTCGCCCGCTCTTGGACGGTGCCGGACAGTATCCTGACTGTGACTATGATCCTTGGTCTCATTTCCCTTGGCGTGTGCACCAACTACGTACACAGGCGCACACGTGCAATGGAAGACCTAATGAGGTCTTATACTAGGATCACCCGTGGGACGGAAGCAATCCCGATTTTTGGAAAGTTGGCAATGGATCCGGAAACCCTCTTACACGGCCCAGTCCCAGCCTCCTCTCCCGAACTCGCTAGGTCAGCCCAGTAATGTCCCTAATGTAAGCTTTGGCCTTCAGGTGCCAAGTTTTTCCAAGTGCCTTAACTACCCACCTGCAAGTAGGATCACCCTAGACATGACATTAAAGACAATGCCATGATAGAGCTATTTAGCCAAGACCTTGGACATATATAGAACATAGTCCATATTAGATGATTAAGGTGTGGTAGACATATTTTGTATACTTTTATGTTTTTATTCCAATTTTTCGTTTCCTTACCTTTGACACTTAGGAAGCCTTAGAGCCAAGACGCCGCTCGTTTGGGGAGGAAATGTAATGATGTATTGCCTGAGTGTTGTGCATTATTAACGTCTGCCAAGTTACTGCCTAGGTCCACTAGCCGGGATAACCGGACGACGGGCCGGAACACAGAGCCACTGCCAGACCTCCTAGGTCCATTCTGGTGGTGATCCACAGCTTGCGGAAAGCCTACCAGGGTGAACCACCAAAGGGGGGGGCTGCTCTGATGATCCACAGACCAGGACATCCGATGGTCATTCTTATGGTGGGTTGCAACATGCAGAGTCATTTCAAGTTGAACCTACCAGAGGGGGGGACTGTCATGACTGTCCTGATCAGGTCAGGGTACAGGAGACCACCACCCTACAGATTATCTCCCAAAACCCCAACAGAGGAGGAGAGATCTAGGGGTCTGAAGATGTGGGGGTTTTATGACCCCTCACACCATAATAAACCTTAGGCCACAGAGAAATTCATTTGTCCTCACAATGGAATTCTGGCCTCAGAACCTTAAACATGCAATAAAGGGACTTTGGAAAAATGGTTTCCGTCAGCCACAATGGTGGTCATGACGAGAGGTGGAATATGAAAATGTATGTAACTTTTGAATTGTTATTAAAGGTTAAGAGATGACGTTATTATGAAAACATTGTACCTTTAAGAGTTTTCCCAGTATATGCCTGATGTTTATACATTGTACGTTGTGTGGAAAATATCCAAATCAAAGAGAATGTTTTGGTAAAGATGAGATGTGAAGGTAGTGTCTAAAATAGGATTTTAGTCAAAATCTAGGCCTTGCCCCTTTACTTGGTCCGCCCAGAGAATTGCCCTAAAGGCGGTTACGCCCACTTCTGACCCGAGACTATAAGACAGGAGAGTGAAGAATTAACATAGGAGACTAAGTGACCCCAAGCTGCAGCTAAGGTCCAACAAAGTCAACGAACCCCAAAACGAAACACAAGGTTGAAGACAAAGAAATATTTTTCTACACGAGCTACGGACGAGTAGCTGTGTCTAAGCGGGTGAATTCAAGCCGAACCACACTCTCCATTGAATCGTGGTATATACACCGTTCGAGTCCGAAGCTGTGAGCTCTGAGCTACAGAGCTGTCTGTCCTCAGAAGACCCCTTTCAGATCAAGGGCGAGGGATCAGACCACTTAGCCAAGAAGGACACTGACATCGTGAGGACAACCAGAGAGTTGCGCGTCATTGAGAAGCCTAAACGACACACGCGGAGCATCCCACCTGAGACCTCCAACACGTAATTACATCATTATATTCTGACCCATAAGAGCGGCAGTTCGGGGCAAGCCTAGGTTTAAATAAGCATGGCTGACAAATGAACCCAAATGTATATTTCTCTCGTGTACTTTCTTGATTTCTCTCTCTTTTAAATCCCCATTTTGGGTAACACGCGCCATAGTGTGTTGGCCCGTTATACTAAGTCCTAATCAATATCTAGACTGTGTTTTGTGTATGTGTATTTTTATCATCATTTTAGCTTGCTAGTAAATAAATAATCAACTAAGATTGGTGTGGTAAACTCATTGGTGAAGCCCGGGTCCGCGCAGAATTCCCCGGATTATGCGACGTTCAGAATGAGACTGTAGAGGAAATTGATTAATTTAGCGACTGTTGTAAAATCGATATTCTGATATCCTTTGAGTTAATTTGGGAAATAGAAACTCAATCAAAATACTGTTCCCATGGTGCCCCAGGTTGATGAGTTAATAATTGCTAGATTCATCGCTTAATTCATTTAATCACGCAATTATAAACCGTTAATCATTCGATGTGCAACAGTCGTCACATTAACTAATACAACGTCACGACACCATCAAGCCATGGAGAGGAACCATATTCACTGCACGGCCATCCCCAGTTCATCGGGACAGTCAATTATGCATTTCTGCAGTATTTTTGAGCATGCCAAATACGTGATGCTAAATGCCCATTGAATCATATTGCAAATGCGCATCCGCGTATTTGCAATATGATTCAACAGCAAAAAATATCACCAAAGTTGACATGATGAAATCAACACAACGAGCGATGGAGAGGAACCAGGAGCATTCCTGAGGTCCTCCCGATCTGTGCAAGCCTAACCTTGACCCTGTGGCATTAACCCTTCACAGTGAAAAGAAGGTTTTTAGATCAAACTGTGTGCAATGACTTCTCTCCCCATAGGAACACATAGACTATTCTCCAAAATTCAACATGAAGCCTATGTGGGTTATGAATGCCTTATGAACCTGTCTTCTATAACAATCCATCAGGCTACTGTGAGGTCTACCTGTGTCGATTCTATGGTTCCTGGAGCCACCGGAAGTTGTTAAAAACACCCTAGAGCTATTGTTATATAACCTGCACATAGTGAAAATCACGCAACTCAACCATGTGCCATTCAGTCAATTCTTAAGGTAGAGACTTCATATTCAGGATTCTGTTTATGTGTACCCCAAAGACAACGTGTGTGGAGCAAGAGCTTCCTGTGACAACCGGAAGTGGTTAAAAACAGCCAAGAGCTATTGTCATTTAACCTGCACATAGTGAAAATCACGCAACTCAACCATGTGCCATTCAGTCAATTCTTAAGGTAGAGACTTCATATTCAGGATTCTGTTTATGTCTACCCCAAAGACAACGTGTGTGGAGCAAGAGCTTCCTGTGACAACCGGAAGTTGCTAAAAACAGCCAAGAGCTATTGTCATTTTACCTGCACATAGTGAAAATCACACAACTCAACCATCTGTCATTCAGTCAATTCTTAAGGTACAGACTTCATATTCAGGATTCTGTTTATGTGTACCCCTAAGACAACGTGTGTGGAGCAAGAGCTTCCTGTGACAACCGGAAGTTGTTAAAAACAGCCTAGAGCTATTGTCATATGGCCAACCAGCAGATGTGAGAATCACGCAACTCAACCATCTGTCATTCAGTCAATTCTTAAGGTAGAGACTTCATATTAGGGATTCTGTTTATGTCTACCCCAAAGACAACGTGTGTGGAGCAAGAGCTTCCTGTGACAACCGGAAGTTGTTAAAAACAACCAAGAGCTATTGTCATATGGCCAACCAGCAGATAGTGAAAATCACGCAACTCAACCATCTGTCATTCAGTCAATTCTTAAGGTAGAGACTTCATATTCAAGATTCTGTTTATGTGTACCCCAAAGACAACGTGTGTGGAGCAAGAGCTTCCTGTGACAACCGGAAGTGGTTAAAAACAGCCAAGAGCTATTGTCATTTAACCTGCACATAGTGAAAATCACGCAACTCAACCATGTGCCATTCAGTCAATTCTTAAGGTAGAGACTTCATATTCAGGATTCTGTTTATGTCTACTCCAAAGACAACGTGTGTGGAGCAAGAGCTTCCTGTGACAACCGGAAGTTGTTAAAAACAGCCAAGAGCTATTGTCATTTAACCTGCACATAGTGAAAATCACGCAACTCAACAATCTGTCATTCAGTCAATTCTTAAGGTACAGACTTCATATTCAGGATTCTGTTTATGTCTACCCCAAAGACAACGTGTTTGGAGCAAGAGCTTCCTGTGACAACCGGAAGTGGTTAAAAACAGCCTAGAGCTATTGTCATATAAAACGCACAGTCAAAATCACGCAACTCAACCATCTGTCATTCAGTCAATTCTTAAGGTAGAGACTTCATATTAAGGATTCTGTTTATGTCTACCCCAAAGACAACGTGTGTGGAGCAAGAGCTTCCTGTGACAACCCGGAAGTTGTTAAAAACAGCCTAGAGCTATTGTCATATGGCCAACCAGCAGATAGTGAAAATCACGCAACTCAACCATCTGTCATTCAGTCAATTCTTAAGGTAGAGACTTCATATTAAGGATTCTGTTTATGTCTACCCCAAAGACAACGTGTGTGGAGCAAGAGCTTCCTGTGACAACCGGAAGTGGTTAAAAACAGCCTAGAGCTATTGTCATATAAAACGCACAGTGAAAATCACGCAACTCAACCATCTGTCATTCAGTCAATTCTTAAGGTAGAGACTTCATATTAAGGATTCTGTTTATGTGTACCCCAAAGACAACGTGTGTTGAGTAAGAACTTCCTGTGACAACCGGAAGTTGTTAAAAACACCCAAGAGCTATTGTCATATGGCCAACCAGCAGATAGTGAAAATCACGCAACTCAACCATGTGCCATTCAGTCAATTCTTAAGGTAGAGACTTCATATTCACGATTCTGTTTATGTGTACCCCCAAGACAACGTGTGTGGAGCAAGAGCTTCCTGTGACAACCGGAAGTTGTTAAAAACAGCCTAGAGCTATTGTCATATGGCCAACCAGCAGATAGTGAAAATCACGCAACTCAACCATCTGTCATTCAGTCAATTCTTAAGGTAGAGACTTCATATTCAGGATTCTGTTTATGTGTACCCCAAAGACAACGTGTGTTGAGTAAGAACTTCCTGTGACAACCGGAAGTGGTTATAAACAGCCTAGAGCTATTGTCATATGGCCAACCAGCAGATAGTGAAAATCACACAACTCAACCTTGTGCCATTCAGTCAATTCTTAAGGTAGAGACTTCATATTCAGGATTCTGTTTATGTCTACCCCAAAGACAACGTGTGTGGAGCAAGAGCTTCCTGTGACAACCGGAAGTGGTTATAAACAGCCTAGAGCTATTGTCATATGGCCAACCAGCAGATAGTGAAAATCACACAACTCAACCTTGTGCCATTCAGTCAATTCTTAAGGTAGAGACTTCATATTCATGATTCTGTTTATGTGTACCCCAAAGACAACATGTGTGGAGCAAGAGCTTCCTGTGACAACCGGAAGTTGTTAAAAACAGCCTAGAGCTATTGTCATATAAAACGCACATTGTGAAAATCACGCAACTCAACCATCTGTCATTCAGTCAATTCTTAAGGTAGAGACTTCATATTCAGGATTCTGTTTATGTGTACCCCAAAGACAACGTGTGTTGAGTAAGAGATTCCTGTGACAACCGGAAGTGGTTAAAAACAGCCAAGAGCTATTGTCATTTAACCTGCACATAGTGAAAATCACGCAACTCAACCATGTGCCATTCAGTCAATTCTTAAGGTAGAGACTTCATATTCAGGATTCTGTTTATGTCTACCCCAAAGACAACGTGTGTGGAGCAAGAGCTTCCTGTGACAACCGGAAGTGGTTAAAAACAGCCTAGAGCTATTGTCATATAAAACGCACAGTGAAAATCACGCAACTCAACCATCTGTCATTCAGTCAATTCTTAAGGTAGAGACTTCATATTAAGGATTCTGTTTATGTCTACCCCAAAGACAACGTGTGTGGAGCAAGAGCTTCCTGTGACAACCCGGAAGTTGTTAAAAACAGCCTAGAGCTATTGTCATATGGCCAACCAGCAGATAGTGAAAATTACGCAACTCAACCATCTGTCATTCAGTCAATTCTTAAGGTAGAGACTTGATATTCAGGATTCTATTTATGTGTACCCCAAAGACAACGTGTGTTGAGTAAGAACTTCCTGTGACAACCGGAAGTTGTTAAAAACACCCAAGAGCTATTGTCATATGGCCAACCAGCAGATAGTGAAAATCACGCAACTCAACCATCTGTCATTCAGTCAATTCTTAAGGTAGAGACTTCATATTCAGGATTCTGTTTATGTGTACCCCAAAGACAACGTGTGTTGAGTAAGAGATTCCTGTGACAACCGGAAGTGGTTAAAAACAGCCAAGAGCTATTGTCATTTAACCTGCACATAGTGAAAATCACGCAACTCAACCATGTGCCATTCAGTCAATTCTTAAGGTAGAGACTTCATATTCAGGATTCTGTTTATGTCTACCCCAAAGACAACGTGTGTTGAGTAAGAGCTTCCTGTGACAACCGGAAGTGGTTAAAAAACAGCCTAGAGCTATTGTCATTTAACGCACAGTGAAAATCACGCAACTCAACCATCTGCCATTCAGTCAATTCTTAAGGTAGAGACTTCATATTAAGGATTCTGTTTATGTCTACCCCAAAGACAACGTGTGTGGAGCAAGAGCTTCCTGTGACAACCGGAAGTTGTTAAAAACAGCCTAGAGCTATTGTCATATGGCCAACCAGCACAGTGAAAATCACGCAACTCAACCATCTGTCATTCAGTCAATTCTTAAGGTAGAGACTTGATATTCAGGATTCTATTTATGTGTACCCCAAAGACAACGTGTGTGGAGCAAGAGCTTCCTGTGACAACCCGGAAGTTGTTAAAAACACCCAAGAGCTATTGTCATATGGCCAACCAGCAGATAGTGAAAATCACGCAACTCAACCATCTGTCATTCAGTCAATTCTTAAGGTAGAGACTTGATATTCAGGATTCTGTTTATGTGTACCCCAAAGACAACGTGTGTTGAGTAAGAGCTTCCTGTGACAACCGGAAGTTGTTAAAAACACCCAAGAGCTATTGTCATATGGCCAACCAGCAGATAGTGAAAATCACGCAACTCAACCATCTGCCATTCAGTCAATTCTTAAGGTAGAGACTTCATATTCAGGATTCTGTTTATGTGTACCCCAAAGACAACGTGTGTTGAGTAAGAGCTTCCTGTGACAACCGGAAGTTGTTAAAAACACCCAAGAGCTATTGTCATTTGGCCAACCAGCACATAGTGAAAATCACGCAACTCAACCATCTGTCATTCAGTCAATTCTTAAGGTAGAGACTTCATATTCAGGATTCTGTTTATGTGTACCCCAAAGACAACGTGTGTTGAGTAAGAGATTCCTGTGACAACCGGAAGTTGTTAAAAACACCCAAGAGCTATTGTCATTTAACCTGCACATAGTGAAAATCACGCAACTCAACCATGTGCCATTCAGTCAATTCTTAAGGTAGAGACTTCATATTCAGGATTCTGTTTATGTCTACCCCAAAGACAACGTGTGTGGAGCAAGAGCTTCCTGTGACAACCGGAAGTGGTTAAAAACAGCCTAGAGCTATTGTCATATGGCCAACCAGCAGATAGTGAAAATCACGCAACTCAACCATCTGTTATTCAGTCAATTCTTAAGGTAGAGACTTCATATTCAGGATTCTGTTTATGTGTACCCCAAAGACAACGTGTGTTGAGTAAGAGATTCCTGTGACAACCGGAAGTGGTTAAAAACAGCCAAGAGCTATTGTCATTTAACCTGCACATAGTGAAAATCACGCAACTCAACCATGTGCCATTCAGTCAATTCTTAAGGTAGAGACTTCATATTCAGGATTCTGTTTATGTCTACCCCAAAGACAACGTGTGTGGAGCAAGAGCTTCCTGTGACAACCGGAAGTGGTTAAAAACAGCCTAGAGCTATTGTCATATGGCAACCGCACAGTGAAAATCACGCAACTCAACCATATGTCATTCAGTCAATTCTTAAGGTAGAGACTTCATATTAAGGATTCTGTTTATGTCTACCCCAAAGACAACGTGTGTTGAGCAAGAGCTTCCTGTGACAACCCGGAAGTTGTTAAAAACACCCTAGAGCTATTGTCATATGGCCAACCAGCAGATAGTGAAAATTACGCAACTCAACCATCTGCCATTCAGTCAATTCTTAAGGTAGAGACTTGATATTCAGGATTCTATTTATGTGTACCCCAAAGACAACGTGTGTGGAGTAAGAGCTTCCTGTGACAACCGGAAGTTGTTAAAAACACCCAAGAGCTATTGTCATATGGCCAACCAGCAGATAGTGAAAATCACGCAACTCAACCATCTGTCATTCAGTCAATTCTTAAGGTAGAGACGTCATATTCAGGATTCTGTTTATGTGTACCCCAAAGACAACGTGTGTTGAGTAAGAGCTTCCTGTGACAACCGGAAGTTGTTAAAAACACCCTAGAGCTATTGTCATATGGCCAACCAGTAGATAGTGAAAATCACGCAACTCAACCATCTGTCATTCAGTCAATTCTTAAGGTAGAGACTTCATATTAGGGATTCTGTTTATGTGTACCCCAAAGACAACGTGTGTTGAGTAAGAGATTCCTGTGACAACCGGAAGTGGTTAAAAACACCCAAGAGCTATTGTCATTTAACCTGCACATAGTGAAAATCACGCAACTCAACCATCTGCCATTCAGTCAATTCTTAAGGTAGAGGCTTCATATTCAGGATTCTGTTTATGTCTACCCCAAAGACAACGTGTGTGGAGCAAGAGCTTCCTGTGACAACCGGAAGTGGTTAAAAACAGCCTAGAGCTATTGTCATTTAAACCGCACAGTGAAAATCACGCAACTCAACCATCTGTCATTCAGTCAATTCTTAAGGTAGAGACTTCATATTAAGGATTCTGTTTATGTCTACCCCAAAGACAACGTGTGTGGAGCAAGAGCTTCCTGTGACAACCGGAAGTTGTTAAAAACAGCCAAGAGCTATTGTCATTTGGCCAACCAGCAGATAGTGAAAATCACACAACTCAACCATGTGCCATTCAGTCAATTCTTAAGGTAGAGACTTCATATTCATGATTCTGTTTATGTGTACCCCAAAGACAACATGTGTGGAGCAAGAGCTTCCTGTGACAACCGGAAGTTGTTAAAAACAGCCTAGAGCTATTGTCATATAAAACGCACATTGTGAAAATCACGCAACTCAACCATCTGTCATTCAGTCAATTCTTAAGGTAGAGACTTCTTATTCAGGATTCTGTTTATGTCTACCCCAAAGACAACGTGTGTGGAGCAACAGCTTCCTGTGACAACCGGAAGTTGTTAAAAACAGCCTAGAGCTATTGTCATATGGCCAACCAGCAGATAGTGAAAATCACGCAACTCAACCATCTGTCATTCAGTCAATTCTTAAGGTAGAGACGTCATATTCAGGATTCTGTTTATGTGTACCCCAAAGACAACGTGTGTTGAGTAAGAACTTCCTGTGACAACCGGAAGTTGTTAAAAACACCCAAGAGCTATTGTCATATGGCCAACCAGCAGATAGTGAAAATCACGCAACTCAACCATCTGTTATTCAGTCAATTCTTAAGGTAGAGACTTCATATTCAGGATTCTGTTTATGTGTACCCCAAAGACAACATGTGTTGAGTAAGAGCTTCCTGTGACAACCGGAAGTTGTTAAAAACAGCCAAGAGCTATTGTCATTTGCAACCAGCACATAGTGAAAATCACGCAACTCAACCATGTGCCATTCAGTCAATTCTTAAGGTAGAGACTTCATATTAAGGATTCTGTTTATGTCTACCCCAAAGACAACGTGTGTGGAGCAAGAGCTTCCTGTGACAACCCGGAAGTTGTTAAAAACAGCCTAGAGCTATTGTCATATGGCCAACCTGCAGATAGTGAAAATCACGCAACTCAACCATCTGTCATTCAGTCAATTCTTAAGGTAGAGACTTCATATTCGGGATTCTGTTTATGTGTACCCCAAAGACAACGTGTGTTGAGTAAGAGCTTCCTGTGACAACCGGAAGTTGTTAAAAACACCCAAGAGCTATTGTCATATGGCCAACCAGCAGATAGTGAAAATCACGCAACTCAACCATGTGCCATTCAGTCAATTCTTAAGGTAGAGACTTCATATTCAGGATTCTGTTTATGTCTACCCCAAAGACAACGTGTGTGGAGCAAGAGCTTCCTGTGACAACCGGAAGTGGTTAAAAACAGCCTAGAGCTATTGTCATATCCAACCAGCACATAGTGAAAATCACGCAACTCAACCATATGTCATTCAGTCAATTCTTAAGGTAGAGACTTCATATTAAGGATTCTGTTTATGTCTACCCCAAAGACAACGTGTGTGGAGCAAGAGCTTCCTGTGACAACCGGAAGTGGTTAAAAACACCCAAGAGCTATTGTCATATCCAACAGCACATTGTGAAAATCACGCAACTCAACCATCTGTCATTCAGTCAATTCTTAAGGTAGAGACTTCATATTAAGGATTCTGTTTAAGTCTACCCCAAAGACAACGTGTGTGGAGCAAGAGCTTCCTGTGACAACCGGAAGTTGTTAAAAACAGCCTAGAGCTATTGTCATATGGCCAACCAGCACATAGTGAAAATCACGCAACTCAACCATCTGTCATTCAGTCAATTCTTAAGGTAGAGACTTCATATTCATGATTCTGTTTATGTGTACCCCAAAGACAACGTGTGTTGAGTAAGAACTTCCTGTGACAACCGGAAGTTGTTAAAACCACCCAAGAGCTATTGTCATATGGCCAACCAGCAGATAGTGAAAATCACGCAACTCAACCATCTGTCATTCAGTCAATTCTTAAGGTAGAGACGTCATATTCAGGATTCTGTTTATGTGTACCCCAAAGACAACGTGTGTTGAGTAAGAGCTTCCTGTGACAACCGGAAGTTGTTAAAAACACCCAAGAGCTATTGTCATATGGCCAACCAGCAGATAGTGAAAATCACGCAACTCAACCATCTGCCATTCAGTCAATTCTTAAGGTAGAGACTTCATATTCAGGATTATGTTTATGTCTACCCCAAAGACAACGTGTGTGGAGCAACAGCTTCCTGTGACAACCGGAAGTTGTTAAAAACAGCCTAGAGCTATTGTCATATGGCCAACCAGCACATAGTGAAAATCACGCAACTCAACCATCTGTCATTCAGTCAATTCTTAAGGTAGAGACTTCATATTCAGGATTCTGTTTATGTGTACCCCAAAGACAACGTGTGTTGAGTAAGAGATTCCTGTGACAACCGGAAGTGGTTAAAAACAGCCAAGAGCTATTGTCATTTAACCTGCACATAGTGAAAATCACGCAACTCAACCATGTGCCATTCAGTCAATTCTTAAGGTAGAGACTTCATATTCATGATTCTGTTTATGTGTACCCCAAAGACAACATGTGTGGAGCAAGAGCTTCCTGTGACAACCGGAAGTTGTTAAAAACAGCCTAGAGCTATTGTCATATGGCCAACCAGCAGATAGTGAAAATCACACAACTCAACCTTGTGCCATTCAGTCAATTCTTAAGGTAGAGACTTCATATTCATGATTCTGTTTATGTGTACCCCAAAGACAACATGTGTGGAGCAAGAGCTTCCTGTGACAACCGGAAGTTGTTAAAAACAGCCTAGAGCTATTGTCATATAAAACGCACAGTGACAATCACGCAACTCAACCATCTGTCATTCAGTTAATTCTTAAGGTAGAGACTTCATATTAGGGATTCTGTTTATGTCTACCCCAAAGACAACGTGTGTGGAGCAAGAGCTTCCTGTGACAACCGGAAGTTGTTAAAAACACCCAAGAGCTATTGTCATTTGGCCAACCAGCAGATAGTGAAAATCACGCAACTCAACCATCTGTCATTCAGTCAATTCTTAAGGTAGAGGCTTCATATTCAGGATTCTGTTTATGTGTACCCCAAAGACAACGTGTGTGGAGCAAGAGCTTCCTGTGACAACCGGAAGTGGTTAAAAACAGCCAAGAGCTATTGTCATTTAACCTGCACATAGTGAAAATCACGCAACTCAACCATGTGCCATTCAGTCAATTCTTAAGGTAGAGACTTCATATTCAGGATTCTGTTTATGTCTACCCCAAAGACAACGTGTGGGGAGCAAGAGCTTCCTGTGACAACCGGAAGTTGTTAAAAACAGCCAAGAGCTATTGTCATTTAACCTGCACATAGTGAAAATCACGCAACTCAACCATGTGCCATTCAGTCAATTCTTAAGGTAGAGACTTCATATTCAGGATTCTGTTTATGTCTACCCCAAAGACAACGTGTGTGGAGCAAGAGCTTCCTGTGACAACCGGAAGTGGTTAAAAACAGCCTAGAGCTATTGTCATATAAAACGCACAGTCAAAATCACGCAACTCAACCATCTGTCATTCAGTCAATTCTTAAGGAAGAGACTTCATATTAAGGATTCTGTTTATGTCTACCCCAAAGACAACGTGTGTGGAGCAAGAGCTTCCTGTGACAACCCGGAAGTTGTTAAAAACAGCCTAGAGCTATTGTCATATGGCCAACCAGCAGATAGTGAAAATCACGCAACTCAACCATCTGTCATTCAGTCAATTCTTAAGGTAGAGAATTCATATTCTGGATTCTGTTTATGTGTACCCCAAAGACAACGTGTGTTGAGTAAGAACTTCCTGTGACAACCGGAAGTTGTTAAAAACACCCAAGAGCTATTGTCATATGGCCAACCAGCAGATAGTGAAAATCACGCAACTCAACCATCTGCCATTCAGTCAATTCTTAAGGTAGAGACTTCATATTCAGGATTCTGTTTATGTGTACCCCAAAGACAACGTGTGTGGAGCAAGAGCTTCCTGTGACAACCGGAAGTGGTTAAAAACAGCCAAGAGCTATTGTCATATGGCCAACCAGCAGATAGTGAAAATCACACAACTCAACCATGTGCCATTCAGTCAATTCTTAAGGTAGAGACTTCATATTCATGATTCTGTTTATGTCTACCCCAAAGACAACATGTGTGGAGCAAGAGCTTCCTGTGACAACCGGAAGTTGTTAAAAACAGCCTAGAGCAATTGTCATATAAAACGCACAGTGAAAATCACGCAACTCAACCATCTGTCATTCAGTCAATTCTTAAGGTAGAGACTTCATATTAAGGATTCTGTTTATGTCTACCCCAAAGACAACGTGTGTGGAGCAAGAGCTTCCTGTGACAACCCGGAAGTTGTTAAAAACAGCCTAGAGCTATTGTCATATGACCAACCAGCAGATAGTGAAAATCACGCAACTCAACCATCTGTCATTCAGTCAATTCTTAAGGTAGAGACTTCATATTCAGGATTCTGTTTATGTCTACCCCAAAGACAACGTGTGTGGAGCAACAGCTTCCTGTGACAACCGGAAGTTGTTAAAAACAGCCTAGAGCTATTGTCATATGGCCAACCAGCACATAGTGAAAATCACGCAACTCAACCATCTGTCATTCAGTCAATTCTTAAGGTAGAGACTTCATATTCAGGATTCTGTTTATGTGTACCCCAAAGACAACGTGTGTTGAGTAAGAACTTCCTGTGACAACCGGAAGTTGTTAAAAACACCCAAGAGCTATTGTCATATGGCCAACCAGCAGATAGTGAAAATCACGCAACTCAACCATGTGCCATTCAGTCAATTCTTAAGGTAGAGACTTCATATTCACGATTCTGTTTATGTGTACCCCTAAAACAACGTGTGTGGAGCAAGAGCTTCCTGTGACAACCGGAAGTTGTTAAAAACAGCCTAGAGCTATTGTCATATGGCCAACCAGCAGATAGTGAAAATCACACAACTCAACCATGTGCCATTCAGTCAATTCTTAAGGTAGAGACTTCATATTCATGATTCTGTTTATGTGTACCCCAAAGACAACGTGTGTTGAGCAAGAACATCCTGTGACAACCGGAAGTTGTTAAAAACACCCAAGAGCTATTGTCATATGGCCAACCAGCAGATAGTGAAAATCACGCAACTCAACCATCTGTCATTCAGTCAATTCTTAAGGTAGAGACTTCATATTCGGGATTCTGTTTATGTGTACCCCAAAGACAACGTGTGTTGAGTAAGAGATTCCTGTGACAACCGGAAGTTGTTAAAAACACCCAAGAGCTATTGTCATTTCAACCAGCAGATAGTGAAAATCACGCAACTCAACCATCTGCCATTCAGTCAATTCTTAAGGTAGAGGCTTCATATTCAGGATTCTGTTTATGTCTACCCCAAAGACAACGTGTGTGGAGCAAGAGCTTCCTGTGACAACCGGAAGTGGTTAAAAACAGCCAAGAGCTATTGTCATATAACGCACATAGTGAAAATCACGCAACTCAACCATCTGCCATTCAGTCAATTCTTAAGGTAGAGACTTCATATTCAGGATTCTGTTTATGTCTACCCCAAAGACAACGTGTGTGGAGCAAGAGCTTCCTGTGACAACCCGGAAGTTGTTAAAAACAGCCTAGACCTATTGTCATTTGGCCAACCAGCAGATAGTGAAAATCACGCAACTCAACCATCTGTCATTCAGTCAATTCTTAAGGTAGAGACTTCATATTAAGGATTCTGTTTATGTCTACCCCAAAGACAACGTGTGTGGAGCAAGAGCTTCTTGTGACAACCGGAAGTGGTTAAAAACAGCCTAGAGCTATTGTCATATAAAACGCACATAGTGAAAATCATGCAACTCAACCATCTGTCATTCAGTCAATTCTTAAGGTAGAGACTTCATATTAAGGATTCTGTTTATGTCTACCCCAAAGACAACGTGTGTGGAGCAAGAGCTTCCTGTGACAACCCGGAAGTTGTTAAAAACAGCCTAGAGCTATTGTCATATGGCCAACCAGCACATAGTGAAAATCACGCAACTCAACCATCTGTCATTCAGTCAATTCTTAAGGTAGAGACTTCATATTCAGGATTCTGTTTATGTGTACCCCAAAGACAACGTGTGTTGAGTAAGAACTTCCTGTGACAACCGGAAGTTGTTAAAAACACCCAAGAGCTATTGTCATATGGCCAACCAGCAGATAGTGAAAATCACGCAACTCAACCATGTGCCATTCAGTCAATTCTTAAGGTAGAGACTTCATATTCATGATTATGTTTATGTGTACCCCAAAGACAACGTGTGTGGAGCAAGAGCTTCCTGTGACAACCGGAAGTTGTTAAAAACAGCCTAGAGCTATTGTCATATGGCCAACCAGCACATAGTGAAAATCACACAACTCAACCTTCTGCCATTCAGTCAATTCTTAAGGTAGAGACTTCATATTCATGATTCTGTTTATGTCTACCCCAAAGACAACGTGTGTGGAGCAAGAGCTTCCTGTGACAACCGGAAGTTGTTAAAAACAGCCTAGAGCTATTGTCATATGGCCAACCAGCAGATAGTGAGAATCACGCAACTCAACCATCTGTCATTCAGTCAATTCTTAAGGTAGAGACTTCATATTCGGGATTCTGTTTATGTCTACCCCAAAGACAACGTGTGTGGAGCAAGAGCTTCCTGTGACAACCGGAAGTTGTTAAAAACACCCAAGAGCTATTGTCATTTGGCCAACCAGCAGATAGTGAAAATCACACAACTCAACCATCTGTCATTCAGTCAATTCTTAAGGTAGAGACTTCATATTCAGGATTCTATTTATGTGTACCCCAAAGACAACGTGTGTGGAGCAAGAGCTTCCTGTGACAACCGGAAGTGGTTAAAAACAGCCAAGAGCTATTGTCATTTAACCTGCACATAGTGAAAATCACGCAACTCAACCATGTGCCATTCAGTCAATTCTTAAGGTAGAGACTTCATATTCAGGATTCTGTTTATGTCTACCCCAAAGACAACGTGTGTGGAGCAAGAGCTTCCTGTGACAACCGGAAGTTGTTAAAAACAGCCAAGAGCTATTGTCATTTAACCTGCACATAGTGAAAATCACGCAACTCAACCATGTGCCATTCAGTCAATTCTTAAGGTAGAGACTTCATATTCAGGATTCTGTTTATGTCTACCCCAAAGACAACGTGTGTGGAGCAAGAGCTTCCTGTGACAACCCGGAAGTTGTTAAAAACAGCCTAGAGCTATTGTCATATGGCCAACCAGCAGATAGTGAAAATCACGCAACTCAACCATCTGTCATTCAGTCAATTCTTAAGGTAGAGAATTCATATTCAGGATTCTGTTTATGTGTACCCCAAAGACAACGTGTGTTGAGTAAGAGCTTCCTGTGACAACCGGAAGTTGTTAAAAACACCCAAGAGCTATTGTCATATAACCAGCACATAGTGAAAATCACGCAACTCAACCATCTGTCATTCAGTCAATTCTTAAGGTAGAGACTTCATATTCAGGATTCTGTTTATGTCTACCCCAAAGACAACGTGTGTGGAGCAAGAGCTTCCTGTGACAACCGGAAGTGGTTAAAAACAGCCAAGAGCTATTGTCATTTAACCTGCACATAGTGAAAATCACGCAACTCAACCATGTGCCATTCAGTCAATTCTTAAGGTAGAGACTTCATATTCAGGATTCTGTTTATGTCTACCCCAAAGACAACGTGTGTGGAGCAAGAGCTTCCTGTGACAACCGGAAGTGGTTAAAAACAGCCTAGAGCTATTGTCATATAAAACGCACAGTCAAAATCACGCAACTCAACCATCTGTCATTCAGTCAATTCTTAAGGTAGAGACTTCATATTCAGGATTCTGTTTATGTCTACCCCAAAGACAACGTGTGTGGAGCAAGAGCTTCCTGTGACAACCGGAAGTTGTTAAAAACAGCCTAGAGCTATTGTCATATGGCCAACCAGCAGATAGTGAAAATCACGCAACTCAACCATCTGTCATTCAGTCAATTCTTAAGGTAGAGACTTCATATTCAGGATTCTGTTTATGTGTACCCCAAAGACAACGTGTGTGGAGCAAGAGCTTCCTGTGACAACCGGAAGTTGTTAAAAACACCCTAGAGCTATTGTCATATGGCCAACCAGCAGATAGTGAAAATCACGCAACTCAACCATCTGTCATTCAGTCAATTCTTAAGGTAGAGACTTCATATTCAGGATTCTGTTTATGTGTACCCCAAAGACAACGTGTGTGGAGCAAGAGCTTCCTGTGACAACCGGAAGTTGTTAAAAACAGCCAAGAGCTATTGTCATTTGGCCAACCAGCAGATAGTGAAAATCACGCAACTCAACCATCTGCCATTCAGTCAATTCTTAAGGTAGAGACTTCATATTCAGGATTCTGTTTATGTGTACCCCAAAGACAACGTGTGTGGAGCAAGAGATTCCTGTGACAACCGGAAGTGGTTAAAAACAGCCAAGAGCTATTGTCATTTAACCTGCACATAGTGAAAATCACGCAACTCAACCATGTGCCATTCAGTCAATTCTTAAGGTAGAGACTTCATATTCAGGATTCTGTTTATGTCTACCCCAAAGACAACGTGTGTGGAGCAAGAGCTTCCTGTGACAACCGGAAGTGGTTAAAAACAGCCTAGAGCTATTGTCATATAAAACGCACAGTCAAAATCACGCAACTCAACCATCTGTCATTCAGTCAATTCTTAAGGTAGAGACTTCTTATTCAGGATTCTGTTTATGTCTACCCCAAAGACAACGTGTGTGGATCAAGAGCTTCCTGTGACAACCGGAAGTTGTTAAAAACAGCCTAGAGCTATTGTCATATGGCCAACCAGCAGATAGTGAAAATCACGCAACTCAACCATCTGTCATTCAGTCAATTCTTAAGGTAGAGACTTGATATTCAGGATTCTGTTTATGTGTACCCCAAAGACAACGTGTGTTGAGTAAGAACTTCCTGTGACAACCGGAAGTTGTTAAAAACACCCAAGAGCTATTGTCATATGGCCAACCAGCAGATAGTGAAAATCACGCAACTCAACCATCTGTCATTCAGTCAATTCTTAAGGTAGAGACGTCATATTCAGGATTCTGTTTATGTGTACCCCAAAGACAACGTGTGTTGAGTAAGAACATCCTGTGACAACCGGAAGTTGTTAAAAACACCCAAGAGCTATTGTCATATGGCCAACCAGCAGATAGTGAAAATCACGCAACTCAACCATCTGTCATTCAGTCAATTCTTAAGGTAGAGACTTCATATTCAGGATTCTGTTTATGTGTACCCCAAAGACAACGTGTGTTGAGTAAGAGATTCCTGTGACAACCGGAAGTTGTTAAAAACAGCCAAGAGCTATTGTCATATGGCCAACCAGCAGATAGTGAAAATCACGCAACTCAACCATGTGCCATTCAGTCAATTCTTAAGGTAGAGACTTCATATTCACGATTCTGTTTATGTGTACCCCAAAGACAACGTGTGTTGAGTAAGAGCTTCCTGTGACAACCGGAAGTTGTTAAAAACACCCAAGAGCTATTGTCATATGGCCAACCAGCAGATAGTGAAAATCACGCAACTCAACCATCTGTCATTCAGTCAATTCTTAAGGTAGAGACTTCATATTCAGGATTCTGTTTATGTGTACCCCAAAGACAACGTGTGTTGAGTAAGAACTTCCTGTGACAACCGGAAGTTGTTAAAAACACCCAAGAGCTATTGTCATATGGCCAACCAGCAGATAGTGAAAATCACGCAACTCAACCATGTGCCATTCAGTCAATTCTTAAGGTAGAGACTTCATATTCAGGATTCTGTTTATGTCTACCCCAAAGACAACGTGTGTGGAGCAAGAGCTTCCTGTGACAACCGGAAGTGGTTAAAAACAGCCTAGAGCTATTGTCATATAAAACGCACATAGTGAAAATCACGCAACTCAACCATCTGTCATTCAGTCAATTCTTAAGGTAGAGACTTCATATTAAGGATTCTGTTTATGTCTACCCCAAAGACAACGTGTGTGGAGCAAGAGCTTCCTGTGACAACCGGAAGTGGTTAAAAACAGCCTAGAGCTATTGTCATATAAAACCGCACATAGTGAAAATCACGCAACTCAACCATCTGTCATTCAGTCAATTCTTAAGGTAGAGACTTCATATTAAGGATTCTGTTTATGTCTACCCCAAAGACAACGTGTGTGGAGCAAGAGCTTCCTGTGACAACCGGAAGTTGTTAAAAACAGCCTAGAGCTATTGTCATATGGCCAACCAGCACATAGTGAAAATCACGCAACTCAACCATATGTCATTCAGTCAATTCTTAAGGTAGAGACTTGATATTCAGGATTCTGTTTATGTCTACCCCAAAGACAACGTGTGTGGAGCAAGAGCTTCCTGTGACAACCGGAAGTTGTTAAAAACAGCCTAGAGCTATTGTCATATAAAACGCACATAGTGAAAATCACGCAACTCAACCATCTGTCATTCAGTCAATTCTTAAGGTAGAGACTTCATATTAAGGATTCTGTTTATGTCTACCCCAAAGACAACGTGTGTGGAGCAAGAGCTTCCTGTGACAACCGGAAGTGGTTAAAAACAGCCTAGAGCTATTGTCATATGGCCAACACGCAGATAGTGAAAATCACGCAACTCAACCATGTGTCATTCAGTCAATTCTTAAGGTAGAGACTTCATATTCAGGATTCTGTTTATGTCTACCCCAAAGACAACGTGTGTGGAGCAAGAGCTTCCTGTGACAACCGGAAGTTGTTAAAAACAGCCTAGAGCTATTGTCATATGGCCAACCAGCACATAGTGAAAATCACGCAACTCAACCATGTGTCATTCAGTCAATTCTTAAGGTAGAGACTTCATATTCAGGATTCTGTTTATGTGTACCCCAAAGACAACGTGTGTTGAGTAAGAGCTTCCTGTGACAACCGGAAGTTGTTAAAAACACCCAAGAGCTATTGTCATATGGCCAACCAGCAGATAGTGAAAATCACGCAACTCAACCATGTGCCATTCAGTCAATTCTTAAGGTAGAGACTTCATATTCATGATTCTGTTTATGTGTACCCCAAAGACAACGTGTGTGGAGCAAGAGCTTCCTGTGACAACCGGAAGTTGTTAAAAACAGCCTAGAGCTATTGTCATATGGCCAACCAGCAGATAGTGAAAATCACACAACTCAACCATGTGCCATTCAGTCAATTCTTAAGGTAGAGACTTCATATTCATGATTCTGTTTATGTGTACCCCAAAGACAACGTGTGTGGAGCAAGAGCTTCCTGTGACAACCGGAAGTTGTTAAAAACAGCCTAGAGCTATTGTCATATAAAACCAGCACAGTGACAATCACGCAACTCAACCATCTGTCATTCAGTCAATTCTTAAGGTAGAGACTTCATATTCGGGATTCTGTTTATGTCTACCCCAAAGACAACGTGTGTGGAGCAAGAGCTTCCTGTGACAACCGGAAGTTGTTAAAAACACCCAAGAGCTATTGTCATTTGGCCAACCAGCAGATAGTGAAAATCACGCAACTCAACCATCTGTCATTCAGTCAATTCTTAAGGTAGAGGCTTCATATTCAGGATTCTGTTTATGTGTACCCCAAAGACAACGTGTGTGGAGCAAGAGCTTCCTGTGACAACCGGAAGTGGTTAAAAACAGCCAAGAGCTATTGTCATTTAACCTGCACATAGTGAAAATCACGCAACTCAACCATGTGCCATTCAGTCAATTCTTAAGGTAGAGACTTCATATTCAGGATTCTGTTTATGTCTACCCCAAAGACAACGTGTGGGGAGCAAGAGCTTCCTGTGACAACCGGAAGTTGTTAAAAACAGCCAAGAGCTATTGTCATTTAACCTGCACATAGTGAAAATCACGCAACTCAACCATGTGCCATTCAGTCAATTCTTAAGGTAGAGACTTCATATTCAGGATTCTGTTTATGTCTACCCCAAAGACAACGTGTGTGGAGCAAGAGCTTCCTGTGACAACCGGAAGTGGTTAAAAACAGCCTAGAGCTATTGTCATATAAAACGCACAGTCAAAATCACGCAACTCAACCATCTGTCATTCAGTCAATTCTTAAGGAAGAGACTTCATATTAAGGATTCTGTTTATGTCTACCCCAAAGACAACGTGTGTGGAGCAAGAGCTTCCTGTGACAACCCGGAAGTTGTTAAAAACAGCCTAGAGCTATTGTCATATGGCCAACCAGCAGATAGTGAAAATCACGCAACTCAACCATCTGTCATTCAGTCAATTCTTAAGGTAGAGAATTCATATTCTGGATTCTGTTTATGTGTACCCCAAAGACAACGTGTGTTGAGTAAGAACTTCCTGTGACAACCGGAAGTTGTTAAAAACACCCAAGAGCTATTGTCATATGGCCAACCAGCAGATAGTGAAAATCACGCAACTCAACCATCTGCCATTCAGTCAATTCTTAAGGTAGAGACTTCATATTCATGATTCTGTTTATGTGTACCCCAAAGACAACGTGTGTGGAGCAAGAGCTTCCTGTGACAACCGGAAGTTGTTAAAAACAGCCTAGAGCTATTGTCATATGGCCAACCAGCAGATAGTGAAAATCACGCAACTCAACCTTGTGCCATTCAGTCAATTCTTAAGGTAGAGACTTCATATTCATGATTCTGTTTATGTGTACCCCAAAGACAACATGTGTGGAGCAAGAGCTTCCTGTGACAACCGGAAGTTGTTAAAAACAGCCTAGAGCTATTGTCATATAAAACCGCACAGTGACAATCACGCAACTCAACCATCTGTCATTCAGTTAATTCTTAAGGTAGAGACTTCATATTAGGGATTCTGTTTATGTCTACCCCAAAGACAACGTGTGTGGAGCAAGAGCTTCCTGTGACAACCGGAAGTGGTTAAAAACAGCCTAGAGCTATTGTCATATAAAACCAGCACATAGTGAAAATCACGCAACTCAACCATCTGTCATTCAGTCAATTCTTAAGGTAGAGACTTCATATTAAGGATTCTGTTTATGTCTACCCCAAAGACAACGTGTGTGGAGCAAGAGCTTCCTGTGACAACCGGAAGTTGTTAAAAACAGCCTAGAGCTATTGTCATATGGCCAACCAGCACATAGTGAAAATCACGCAACTCAACCATATGTCATTCAGTCAATTCTTAAGGTAGAGACTTGATATTCAGGATTCTGTTTATGTGTACCCCAAAGACAACGTGTGTTGAGTAAGAGCTTCCTGTGACAACCGGAAGTTGTTAAAAACACCCAAGAGCTATTGTCATATGGCCAACCAGCAGATAGTGAAAATCACGCAACTCAACCATGTGCCATTCAGTCAATTCTTAAGGTAGAGACTTCATATTCAGGATTCTGTTTATGTGTACCCCAAAGACAACGTGTGTGGAGCAAGAGCTTCCTGTGACAACCCGGAAGTTGTTAAAAACAGCCTAGAGCTATTGTCATATGGCCAACCAGCAGATAGTGAAAATCACACAACTCAACCTTGTGCCATTCAGTCAATTCTTAAGGTAGAGACTTCATATTCATGATTCTGTTTATGTGTACCCCAAAGACAACATGTGTGGAGCAAGAGCTTCCTGTGACAACCGGAAGTTGTTAAAAACAGCCTAGAGCTATTGTCATATAAAACGCACAGTGAAAATCACGCAACTCAACCATCTGTCATTCAGTTAATTCTTAAGGTAGAGACTTCATATTCGGGATTCTGTTTATGTCTACCCCAAAGACAACGTGTGTGGAGCAAGAGCTTCCTGTGACAACCGGAAGTTGTTAAAAACACCCAAGAGCTATTGTCATTTGGCCAACCAGCAGATAGTGAAAATCACGCAACTCAACCATCTGTCATTCAGTCAATTCTTAAGGTAGAGGCTTCATATTCAGGATTCTGTTTATGTGTACCCCAAAGACAACGTGTGTTGAGCAAGAGCTTCCTGTGACAACCGGAAGTGGTTAAAAACAGCCAAGAGCTATTGTCATTTAACCTGCACATAGTGAAAATCACGCAACTCAACCATGTGCCATTCAGTCAATTCTTAAGGTAGAGACTTCATATTCAGGATTCTGTTTATGTCTACCCCAAAGACAACGTGTGGGGAGCAAGAGCTTCCTGTGACAACCGGAAGTGGTTAAAAACAGCCAAGAGCTATTGTCATTTAACCTGCACATAGTGAAAATCACGCAACTCAACCATCTGCCATTCAGTCAATTCTTAAGGTAGAGACTTCATATTCAGGATTCTGTTTATGTCTACCCCAAAGACAACGTGTGTGGAGCAAGAGCTTCCTGTGACAACCGGAAGTGGTTAAAAACAGCCTAGAGCTATTGTCATATAAAACGCACATAGTGAAAATCACGCAACTCAACCATCTGTCATTCAGTCAATTCTTAAGGTAGAGACTTCATATTAAGGATTCTGTTTATGTCTACCCCAAAGACAACGTGTGTGGAGCAAGAGCTTCCTGTGACAACCCGGAAGTTGTTAAAAACAGCCTAGAGCTATTGTCATATGGCCAACCAGCAGATAGTGAAAATCACGCAACTCAACCATCTGTCATTCAGTCAATTCTTAAGGTAGAGAATTCATATTCAGGATTCTGTTTATGTGTACCCCAAAGACAACGTGTGTTGAGTAAGAGCTTCCTGTGACAACCGGAAGTTGTTAAAAACACCCAAGAGCTATTGTCATATGGCCAACCAGCAGATAGTGAAAATCACGCAACTCAACCATGTGCCATTCAGTCAATTCTTAAGGTAGAGACTTCATATTCAGGATTCTGTTTATGTCTACCCCAAAGACAACGTGTGTGGAGCAAGAGCTTCCTGTGACAACCGGAAGTTGTTAAAAACAGCCTAGAGCTATTGTCATATGGCCAACCAGCAGATAGTGAAAATCACGCAACTCAACCTTCTGCCATTCAGTCAATTCTTAAGGTAGAGACTTCATATTCAGGATTCTGTTTATGTCTACCCCAAAGACAACATGTGTGGAGCAAGAGCTTCCTGTGACAACCGGAAGTTGTTAAAAACAGCCTAGAGCTATTGTCATATAAAACGCACATGTGACAATCACGCAACTCAACCATCTGTCATTCAGTCAATTCTTAAGGTAGAGACTTCATATTAGGGATTCTGTTTATGTCTACCCCAAAGACAACGTGTGTGGAGCAAGAGCTTCCTGTGACAACCGGAAGTTGTTAAAAACACCCAAGAGCTATTGTCATATGGCCAACCAGCAGATAGTGAAAATCACGCAACTCAACCATCTGTCATTCAGTCAATTCTTAAGGTAGAGGCTTCATATTCAGGATTCTGTTTATGTGTACCCCAAAGACAACGTGTGTGGAGCAAGAGCTTCCTGTGACAACCGGAAGTGGTTAAAAACAGCCAAGAGCTATTGTCATTTAACCTGCACATAGTGAAAATCACGCAACTCAACCATCTGCCATTCAGTCAATTCTTAAGGTAGAGACTTCATATTCAGGATTCTGTTTATGTCTACCCCAAAGACAACGTGTGGGGAGCAAGAGCTTCCTGTGACAACCGGAAGTTGTTAAAAACAGCCAAGAGCTATTGTCATTTGAACCTGCACATAGTGAAAATCACGCAACTCAAACATGTGCCATTCAGTCAATTCTTAAGGTAGAGACTTCATATTCAGGATTCTGTTTATGTCTACCCCAAAGACAACGTGTGTGGAGCAAGAGCTTCCTGTGACAACCGGAAGTTGTTAAAAACAGCCTAGAGCTATTGTCATATGGCCAACCAGCAGATAGTGAAAATCACGCAACTCAACCATCTGTCATTCAGTCAATTCTTAAGGTAGAGACTTCATATTCTGGATTCTGTTTATGTGTACCCCAAAGACAACGTGTGTTGAGTAAGAGCTTCCTGTGACAACCGGAAGTTGTTAAAAACACCCAAGAGCTATTGTCATATGGCCAACCAGCACATAGTGAAAATCACGCAACTCAACCATCTGCCATTCAGTCAATTCTTAAGGTAGAGACTTCATATTCATGATTCTGTTTATGTGTACCCCAAAGACAACATGTGTGGAGCAAGAGCTTCCTGTGACAACCGGAAGTTGTTAAAAACAGCCTAGAGCTATTGTCATATGGCCAACCAGCAGATAGTGAAAATCACGCAACTCAACCTTGTGCCATTCAGTCAATTCTTAAGGTAGAGACTTCATATTCAGGATTCTGTTTATGTGTACCCCAAAGACAACATGTGTGGAGCAAGAGCTTCCTGTGACAACCGGAAGTTGTTAAAAACAGCCTAGAGCTATTGTCATATAAAACGCACAGTGACAATCACGCAACTCAACCATCTGTCATTCAGTTAATTCTTAAGGTAGAGACTTCATATTAGGGATTCTGTTTATGTCTACCCCAAAGACAACGTGTGTGGAGCAAGAGCTTCCTGTGACAACCGGAAGTTGTTAAAAACACCCAAGAGCTATTGTCATTTGGCCAACCAGCAGATAGTGAAAATCACGCAACTCAACCATCTGTCATTCAGTCAATTCTTAAGGTAGAGGCTTCATATTCAGGATTCTGTTTATGTGTACCCCAAAGACAACGTGTGTGGAGCAAGAGCTTCCTGTGACAACCGGAAGTGGTTAAAAACAGCCAAGAGCTATTGTCATTTAACCTGCACATAGTGAAAATCACGCAACTCAACCATGTGCCATTCAGTCAATTCTTAAGGTAGAGACTTCATATTCAGGATTCTGTTTATGTCTACCCCAAAGACAACGTGTGGGGAGCAAGAGCTTCCTGTGACAACCGGAAGTTGTTAAAAACAGCCAAGAGCTATTGTCATTTAACCTGCACATAGTGAAAATCACGCAACTCAAACATGTGCCATTCAGTCAATTCTTAAGGTAGAGACTTCATATTCAGGATTCTGTTTATGTCTACCCCAAAGACAACGTGTGTGGAGCAAGAGCTTCCTGTGACAACCGGAAGTGGTTAAAAACAGCCTAGAGCTATTGTCATATAAAACGCACAGTCAAAATCACGCAACTCAACCATCTGTCATTCAGTCAATTCTTAAGGAAGAGACTTCATATTAAGGATTCTGTTTATGTCTACCCCAAAGACAACGTGTGTGGAGCAAGAGCTTCCTGTGACAACCCGGAAGTTGTTAAAAACAGCCTAGAGCTATTGTCATATGGCCAACCAGCAGATAGTGAAAATCACGCAACTCAACCATCTGTCATTCAGTCAATTCTTAAGGTAGAGACTTCATATTCTGGATTCTGTTTATGTGTACCCCAAAGACAACGTGTGTTGAGTAAGAACTTCCTGTGACAACCGGAAGTTGTTAAAAACACCCAAGAGCTATTGTCATATGGCCAACCAGCAGATAGTGAAAATCACGCAACTCAACCATCTGTCATTCAGTCAATTCTTAAGGTAGAGACGTCATATTCAGGATTCTGTTTATGTGTACCCCAAAGACAACGTGTGTGGAGCAAGAGCTTCCTGTGACAACCGGAAGTGGTTAAAAACAGCCAAGAGCTATTGTCATTTAACCTGCACATAGTGAAAATCACGCAACTCAACCATGTGCCATTCAGTCAATTCTTAAGGTAGAGACTTCATATTCAGGATTCTGTTTATGTCTACCCCAAAGACAACGTGTGTGGAGCAAGAGCTTCCTGTGACAACCGGAAGTGGTTAAAAACAGCCTAGAGCAATTGTCATATAAAACGCACAGTCAAAATCACGCAACTCAACCATCTGTCATTCAGTCAATTCTTAAGGTAGAGACTTCATATTAAGGATTCTGTTTATGTCTACCCCAAAGACAACGTGTGTGGAGCAAGAGCTTCCTGTGACAACCCGGAAGTTGTTAAAAACAGCCTAGAGCTATTGTCATATGGCCAACCAGCAGATAGTGAAAATCACGCAACTCAACCATCTGTCATTCAGTCAATTCTTAAGGTAGAGACTTCATATTCAGGATTCTGTTTATGTGTACCCCTAAGACAACGTGTGTGGAGCAAGAGCTTCCTGTGACAACCGGAAGTTGTTAAAAACAGCCTAGAGCTATTGTCATATGGCCAACCAGCAGATAGTGAAAATCACGCAACTCAACCATCTGTCATTCAGTCAATTCTTAAGGTAGAGACTTCATATTCAGGATTCTGTTTATGTCTACCCCAAAGACAACGTGTGTGGAGCAAGAGCTTCCTGTGACAACCCGGAAGTTGTTAAAAACAGCCTAGAGCTATTGTCATATGGCCAACCAGCAGATAGTGAAAATCACGCAACTCAACCATCTGTCATTCAGTCAATTCTTAAGGTAGAGACTTCATATTCAGGATTCTATTTATGTGTACCCCAAAGACAACGTGTGTGGAGTAAGAGCTTCCTGTGACAACCGGAAGTGGTTAAAAACAGCCAAGAGCTATTGTCATTTGCAACCTGCACATAGTGAAAATCACGCAACTCAACCATGTGCCATTCAGTCAATTCTTAAGGTAGAGACTTCATATTCAGGATTCTGTTTATGTCTACCCCAAAGACAACGTGTGTGGAGCAAGAGCTTCCTGTGACAACCGGAAGTTGTTAAAAACAGCCTAGAGCTATTGTCATATAAAACCGCACAGTGAAAATCACGCAACTCAACCATCTGTCATTCAGTCAATTCTTAAGGTAGAGACTTCATATTCAGGATTCTGTTTATGTCTACCCCAAAGACAACGTGTGTGGATCAAGAGCTTCCTGTGACAACCCGGAAGTTGTTAAAAACAGCCTAGAGCTATTGTCATATGGCCAACCAGCAGATAGTGAAAATCACGCAACTCAACCATCTGTCATTCAGTCAATTCTTAAGGTAGAGACTTCATATTCAGGATTCTATTTATGTGTACCCCAAAGACAACGTGTGTTGAGTAAGAGCTTCCTGTGACAACCGGAAGTTGTTAAAAACACCCAAGAGCTATTGTCATATGGCCAACCAGCAGATCGTGAAAATCACGCAACTCAACCATCTGTCATTCAGTCAATTCTTAAGGTAGAGACTTCATATTCAGGATTCTGTTTATGTGTACCCCAAAGACAACGTGTGTTGAGTAAGAACTTCCTGTGACAACCGGAAGTTGTTAAAAACACCCAAGAGCTATTGTCATATGGCCAACCAGCAGATAGTGAAAATCACGCAACTCAACCATCTGTCATTCAGTCAATTCTTAAGGTAGAGACTTCATATTCAGGATTCTGTTTATGTGTACCCCAAAGACAACGTGTGTTGAGTAAGAGATTCCTGTGACAACCGGAAGTGGTTAAAAACAGCCTAGAGCTATTGTCATATGGCCAACCAGCAGATAGTGAAAATCACACAACTCAACCATGTGCCATTCAGTCAATTCTTAAGGTAGAGACTTCATATTCATGATTCTGTTTATGTCTACCCCAAAGACAACGTGTGTTGAGTAAGAGCTTCCTGTGACAACCGGAAGTTGTTAAAAACACCCAAGAGCTATTGTCATATGGCCAACCAGCAGATAGTGAAAATCACGCAACTCAACCATCTGTCATTCAGTCAATTCTTAAGGTAGAGACTTCATATTCAGGATTCTGTTTATGTGTACCCCAAAGACAACGTGTGTTGAGTAAGAGCTTCCTGTGACAACCGGAAGTTGTTAAAAACACCCAAGAGCTATTGTCATATGGCCAACCAGCAGATAGTGAAAATCACGCAACTCAACCATCTGCCATTCAGTCAATTCTTAAGGTAGAGACTTCATATTCAGGATTCTGTTTATGTCTACCCCAAAGACAACGTGTGTGGAGCAAGAGCTTCCTGTGACAACCGGAAGTGGTTAAAAACAGCCTAGAGCTATTGTCATATAAAACGCACATAGTGAAAATCACGCAACTCAACCATCTGTCATTCAGTCAATTCTTAAGGTAGAGACTTCATATTCAGGATTCTGTTTATGTCTACCCCAAAGACAACGTGTGTGGAGCAAGAGCTTCCTGTGACAACCGGAAGTGGTTAAAAACAGCCTAGAGCTATTGTCATATAAAACGCACATAGTGAAAATCACGCAACTCAACCATCTGTCATTCAGTCAATTCTTAAGGTAGAGACTTCATATTAAGGATTCTGTTTATGTCTACCCCAAAGACAACGTGTGTGGAGCAAGAGCTTCCTGTGACAACCGGAAGTTGTTAAAAACAGCCTAGAGCTATTGTCATATGGCCAACCAGCACATAGTGAAAATCACGCAACTCAACCATCTGTCATTCAGTCAATTCTTAAGGTAGAGACTTCATATTCAGGATTCTGTTTATGTGTACCCCAAAGACAACGTGTGTTGAGTAAGAACTTCCTGTGACAACCGGAAGTTGTTAAAAACACCCAAGAGCTATTGTCATATGGCCAACCAGCAGATAGTGAAAATCACGCAACTCAACCATGTGCCATTCAGTCAATTCTTAAGGTAGAGACTTCATATTCATGATTCTGTTTATGTCTACCCCAAAGACAACGTGTGTGGAGCAAGAGCTTCCTGTGACAACCGGAAGTTGTTAAAAACAGCCTAGAGCTATTGTCATATGGCCAACCAGCAGATAGTGAAAATCACACAACTCAACCTTGTGCCATTCAGTCAATTCTTAAGGTAGAGACTTCATATTCATGATTCTGTTTATGTGTACCCCAAAGACAACGTGTGTTGAGTAAGAGCATCCTGTGACAACCGGAAGTTGTTAAAAACACCCAAGAGCTATTGTCATATGGCCAACCAGCAGATAGTGAAAATCACGCAACTCAACCATCTGTCATTCAGTCAATTCTTAAGGTAGAGACTTCATATTCAGGATTCTGTTTATGTGTACCCCAAAGACAACGTGTGTTGAGTAAGAGCTTCCTGTGACAACCGGAAGTGGTTAAAAACACCCAAGAGCTATTGTCATTTGGCCAACCAGCACATAGTGAAAATCACGCAACTCAACCATGTGCCATTCAGTCAATTCTTAAGGTAGAGACTTCATATTCAGGATTCTGTTTATGTCTACCCCAAAGACAACGTGTGTGGAGCAAGAGCTTCCTGTGACAACCGGAAGTGGTTAAAAACAGCCTAGAGCTATTGTCATATAAAACCGCACATAGTGAAAATCACGCAACTCAACCATCTGTCATTCAGTCAATTCTTAAGGTAGAGACTTCATATTCAGGATTCTGTTTATGTCTACCCCAAAGACAACGTGTGTGGAGCAAGAGCTTCCTGTGACAACCGGAAGTGGTTAAAAACAGCCTAGAGCTATTGTCATATAAAACCGCACATAGTGAAAATCACGCAACTCAACCATCTGTCATTCAGTCAATTCTTAAGGTAGAGACTTCATATTAAGGATTCTGTTTATGTCTACCCCAAAGACAACGTGTGTGGAGCAACAGCTTCCTGTGACAACCGGAAGTTGTTAAAAACAGCCTAGAGCTATTGTCATATGGCCAACCAGCACATAGTGAAAATCACGCAACTCAACCATCTGTCATTCAGTCAATTCTTAAGGTAGAGACTTGATATTCAGGATTCTGTTTATGTGTACCCCAAAGACAACGTGTGTTGAGTAAGAACTTCCTGTGACAACCGGAAGTTGTTAAAAACACCCAAGAGCTATTGTCATATGGCCAACCAGCAGATAGTGAAAATCACGCAACTCAACCATGTGCCATTCAGTCAATTCTTAAGGTAGAGACTTCATATTCATGATTCTGTTTATGTGTACCCCAAAGACAACGTGTGTGGAGCAAGAGCTTCCTGTGACAACCGGAAGTTGTTAAAAACAGCCTAGAGCTATTGTCATATGGCCAACCAGCAGATAGTGAAAATCACACAACTCAACCTTGTGCCATTCAGTCAATTCTTAAGGTAGAGACTTCATATTCATGATTCTGTTTATGTGTACCCCAAAGACAACATGTGTGGAGCAAGAGCTTCCTGTGACAACCGGAAGTTGTTAAAAACAGCCTAGAGCTATTGTCATATAAAACGCACAGTGACAATCACGCAACTCAACCATCTGTCATTCAGTTCATTCTTAAGGTAGAGACTTCATATTAGGGATTCTGTTTATGTCTACCCCAAAGACAACGTGTGTGGAGCAAGAGCTTCCTGTGACAACCGGAAGTTGTTAAAAACACCCAAGAGCTATTGTCATTTGGCCAACCAGCAGATAGTGAAAATCACGCAACTCAACCATCTGTCATTCAGTTAATTCTTAAGGTAGAGACTTCATATTCAGGATTCTGTTTATGTCTACCCCAAAGACAACGTGTGTGGAGCAAGAGCTTCCTGTGACAACCGGAAGTGGTTAAAAACAGCCAAGAGCTATTGTCATTTAACCTGCACATAGTGAAAATCACGCAACTCAACCATGTGCCATTCAGTCAATTCTTAAGGTAGAGACTTCATATTCAGGATTCTGTTTATGTCTACCCCAAAGACAACGTGTGGGGAGCAAGAGCTTCCTGTGACAACCGGAAGTTGTTAAAAACAGCCAAGAGCTATTGTCATTTAACCTGCACATAGTGAAAATCACGCAACTCAAACATGTGCCATTCAGTCAATTCTTAAGGTAGAGACTTCATATTCAGGATTCTGTTTATGTCTACCCCAAAGACAACGTGTGTGGAGCAAGAGCTTCCTGTGACAACCGGAAGTGGTTAAAAACAGCCTAGAGCTATTGTCATATAAAACGCACAGTCAAAATCACGCAACTCAACCATCTGTCATTCAGTCAATTCTTAAGGTAGAGACTTCATATTCAGGATTCTGTTTATGTCTACCCCAAAGACAACGTGTGTGGAGCAAGAGCTTCCTGTGACAACCCGGAAGTTGTTAAAAACAGCCTAGAGCTATTGTCATTTGGCCAACCAGCAGATAGTGAAAATCACGCAACTCAACCATCTGTCATTCAGTCAATTCTTAAGGTAGAGAATTCATATTCTGGATTCTGTTTATGTGTACCCCAAAGACAACGTGTGTTGAGTAAGAGCTTCCTGTGACAACCGGAAGTGGTTAAAAACACCCAAGAGCTATTGTCATATGGCCAACCAGCAGATAGTGAAAATCACGCAACTCAACCATCTGTCATTCAGTCAATTCTTAAGGTAGAGACTTCATATTCAGGATTCTGTTTATGTGTACCCCAAAGACAACGTGTGTGGAGCAAGAGCTTCCTGTGACAACCGGAAGTGGTTAAAAACAGCCAAGAGCTATTGTCATTTAACCTGCACATAGTGAAAATCACGCAACTCAACCATGTGCCATTCAGTCAATTCTTAAGGTAGAGACTTCATATTCAGGATTCTGTTTATGTCTACCCCAAAGACAACGTGTGTGGAGCAAGAGCTTCCTGTGACAACCGGAAGTGGTTAAAAACAGCCTAGAGCTATTGTCATATAAAACGCACAGTCAAAATCACGCAACTCAACCATCTGTCATTCAGTCAATTCTTAAGGTAGAGACTTCATATTAAGGATTCTGTTTATGTCTACCCCAAAGACAACGTGTGTGGAGCAAGAGCTTCCTGTGACAACCCGGAAGTTGTTAAAAACAGCCTAGAGCTATTGTCATATGGCCAACCAGCAGATAGTGAAAATCACGCAACTCAACCATCTGTCATTCAGTCAATTCTTAAGGTAGAGACTTCTTATTCAAGATTCTGTTTATGTGTACCCCAAAGACAACGTGTGTGGAGCAAGAGCTTCCTGTGACAACCGGAAGTTGTTAAAAACAGCCTAGAGCTATTGTCATATGGCCAACCAGCAGATAGTGAAAATCACGCAACTCAACCATCTGTCATTCAGTCAATTCTTAAGGTAGAGACTTCATATTCAGGATTCTGTTTATGTGTACCCCAAAGACAACGTGTGTTGAGTAAGAACTTCCTGTGACAACCGGAAGTTGTTAAAAACACCCAAGAGCTATTGTCATATGGCCAACCAGCAGATAGTGAAAATCACGCAACTCAACCATCTGCCATTCAGTCAATTCTTAAGGTAGAGACTTCATATTCATGATTCTGTTTATGTGTACCCCAAAGACAACGTGTGTTGAGTAAGAACTTCCTGTGACAACCGGAAGTTGTTAAAAACACCCAAGAGCTATTGTCATATGGCCAACCAGCAGATAGTGAAAATCACGCAACTCAACCATCTGTCATTCAGTCAATTCTTAAGGTAGAGACTTCATATTCAGGATTCTGTTTATGTCTACCCCAAAGACAACGTGTGTTGAGTAAGAGCTTCCTGTGACAACCGGAAGTTGTTAAAAACAGCCAAGAGCTATTGTCATATGGCAACCTGCACATAGTGAAAATCACGCAACTCAACCATCTGCCATTCAGTCAATTCTTAAGGTAGAGACTTCATATTCAGGATTCTGTTTATGTCTACCCCAAAGACAACGTGTGTGAAGCAAGAGCTTCCTGTGACAACCGGAAGTTGTTAAAAACAGCCTAGAGCTATTGTCATATAAAACGCACAGAGTGAAAATCACACAACTCAACCATCTGTCATTCAGTCAATTCTTAAGGTAGAGACTTCTTATTCAGGATTCTGTTTATGTCTACCCCAAAGACAACGTGTGTGGAGCAAGAGCTTCCTGTGACAACCGGAAGTTGTTAAAAACAGCCTAGAGCTATTGTCATATGGCCAACCAGCAGATAGTGAAAATCACGCAACTCAACCATCTGTTATTCAGTCAATTCTTAAGGTAGAGACTTCATATTCAGGATTCTGTTTATGTGTACCCCAAAGACAACGTGTGTTGAGTAAGAGATTCCTGTGACAACCGGAAGTGGTTAAAAACAGCCAAGAGCTATTGTCATTTAACCTGCACTTAGTGAAAATCACGCAACTCAACCATGTGCCATTCAGTCAATTCTTAAGGTAGAGACTTCATATTCAGGATTCTGTTTATGTCTACCCCAAAGACAACGTGTGTGGAGCAAGAGCTTCCTGTGACAACCGGAAGTGGTTAAAAACAGCCTAGAGCTATTGTCATATAAAACGCACAGTGAAAATCACGCAACTCAACCATCTGTCATTCAGTCAATTCTTAAGGTAGAGACTTCATATTAAGGATTCTGTTTATGTCTACCCCAAAGACAACGTGTGTGGAGCAAGAGCTTCCTGTGACAACCGGAAGTTGTTAAAAACAGCCTAGAGCTATTGTCATATGGCCAACCAGCAGATAGTGAAAATCACGCAACTCAACCATCTGCTATTCAGTCAATTCTTAAGGTAGAGACTTCATATTCACGATTCTGTTTATGTGTACCCCTAAGACAACGTGTGTGGAGCAAGAGCTTCCGGTTGAGCTATTGTCATATTAGCCAACCAGCAGATAGTGAAAATCACGCAACTCAACCATCTGTCATTCAGTCAATTCTTAAGGTAGAGACTTCATATTCAGGATTCTGTTTATGTGTACCCCAAAGACAACGTGTGTTGAGTAGGAACTTCCTGTGACAACCGGAAGTTGTTAAAAACACCCAAGAGCTATTGTCATATGGCCAACCAGCAGATAGTGAAAATCACGCAACTCAACCATGTGCCATTCAGTCAATTCTTAAGGTAGAGACTTCATATTCAGGATTCTGTTTATGTCTACCCCAAAGACAACGTGTGTGGAGCAAGAGCTTCCTGTGACAACCGGAAGTGGTTATAAACAGCCTAGAGCTATTGTCATATGGCCAACCAGCAGATAGTGAAAATCACGCAACTCAACCATCTGCCATTCAGTCAATTCTTAAGGTAGAGACTTCATATTCAGGATTCTGTTTATGTGTACCCCAAAGACAACGTGTGTGGAGCAAGAGCTTCCTGTGACAACCGGAAGTTGTTAAAAACACCCAAGAGCTATTGTCATATGACCAACCAGCAGATAGTGAAAATCATGCAACTCAACCATGTGCCATTCAGTCAATTCTTAAGGTAGAGACTTCTTATTCAGGATTCTGTTTATGTCTACCCCAAAGACAACGTGTGTGGAGCAAGAGCTTCCTGTGACAACCGGAAGTGGTTAAAAACAGCCTAGAGCTATTGTCATATAACGCACATAGTGAAAATCACGCAACTCAACCATCTGTCATTCAGTCAATTCTTAAGGTAGAGACTTCATATTCAGGATTCTGTTTATGTCTACCCCAAAGACAACGTGTGTGGAGCAAGAGCTTCCTGTGACAACCGGAAGTTGTTAAAAACAGCCTAGAGCTATTGTCATATGGCCAACCAGCAGATAGTGAAAATCACGCAACTCAACCATCTGTTAGTCAGTCAATTCTTAAGGTAGAGACTTCATATTCAGGATTCTGTTTATGTGTACCCCAAAGACAACGTGTGTTGAGTAAGAGATTCCTGTGACAACCGGAAGTGGTTAAAAACAGCCAAGAGCTATTGTCATTTAACCTGCACATAGTAAAAATCACGCAACTCAACCATGTGCCATTCAGTCAATTCTTAAGGTAGAGACTTCATATTCAGGATTCTGTTTATGTCTACCCCAAAGACAACGTGTGTGAAGCAAGAGCTTCCTGTGACAACCGGAAGTTGTTAAAAACAGCCTAGAGTTATTGTCATATGGCCAACCAGCAGATAGTGAAAATCACGCAACTCAACCATCTGTTATTCAGTCAATTCTTAAGGTAGAGACTTCATATTCAGGATTCTGTTTATGTCTACCCCAAAGACAACGTGTGTGGAGCAAGAGCTTCCTGTGACAACCGGAAGTGGTTAAAAACAGCCTAGAGCTATTGTCATATAAAACGCACAGAGTGAAAATCACACAACTCAACCATCTGTCATTCAGTCAATTCTTAAGGTAGAGACTTCTTATTCAGGATTCTGTTTATGTCTACCCCAAAGACAACGTGTGTGGAGCAAGAGCTTCCTGTGACAACCGGAAGTTGTTAAAAACAGCCTAGAGCTATTGTCATATGGCCAACCAGCAGATAGTGAAAATCAAGCAACTCAACCATCTGTTATTCAGTCAATTCTTAAGGTAGAGACTTCATATTCAGGATTCTGTTTATGTGTACCCCAAAGACAATGTGTGTTGAGTAAGAGATTCCTGTGACAACCGGAAGTGGTTAAAAACAGCCAAGAGCTATTGTCATTTAACCTGCACTTAGTGAAAATCACGCAACTCAACCATGTGCCATTCAGTCAATTCTTAAGGTAGAGACTTCATATTCAGGATTCTGTTTATGTCTACCCCAAAGACAACGTGTGTGGAGCAAGAGCTTCCTGTGACAACCGGAAGTGGTTAAAAACAGCCTAGAGCTATTGTCATATAAAACGCACAGTGAAAATCACGCAACTCAACCATCTGTCATTCAGTCAATTCTTAAGGTAGAGACTTCATATTAAGGATTCTGTTTATGTCTACCCCAAAGACAACGTGTGTGGAGCAAGAGCTTCCTGTGACAACCCGGAAGTTGTTAAAAACAGCCTAGAGCTATTGTCATATGGCCAACCAGCAGATAGTGAAAATCACGCAACTCAACCATGTGCCATTCAGTCAATTCTTAAGGTAGAGACTTCATATTCACGATTCTGTTTATGTGTACCCCTAAGACAACGTGTGTGGAGCAAGAGCTTCCTGTGACAACCCGGAAGTTGTTAAAAACAGCCTAGAGCTATTGTGATATGGCCAACCAGCAGATAGTGAAAATCACGCAACTCAACCATCTGTTATTCAGTCAATTCTTAAGGTAGAGACTTCATATTCAGGATTCTGTTTATGTGTACCCCAAAGACAACTTGTGTTGAGTAAGAGATTCCTGTGACAACCGGAAGTGGTTAAAAACAGCCAAGAGCTATTGTCATTTGAACCTGCACATAGTGAAAATCACGCAACTCAACCATGTGCCATTCAGTCAATTCTTAAGGTAGAGACTTCATATTCAGGATTATGTTTATGTCTAACCCAAATACAACGTGTGTGGAGCAAGAGCTTCCTGTGACAACCGGAAGTTGTTAAAAACAGCCTAGAGCTATTGTCATATAAAACGCACATAGTGAAAATCACACAACTCAACCATCTGTCATTCAGTCAATTCTTAAGGTAGAGACTTCTTATTCAGGATTCTGTTTATGTGTACCCCAAAGACAACGTGTGTGGAGCAAGAGCTTCCTGTGACAACCGGAAGTTGTTAAAAACAGCCTAGAGCTATTGTCATATGGCCAACCAGCAGATAGTGAAAATCACGCAACTCAACCATCTGTCATTCAGTCAATTCCTAAGGTAGAGACGTCATATTCAGGATTCTATTTATGTGTACCCCAAAGACAACGTGTGTTGAGTAAGAACTTCCTGTGACAACCGGAAGTGGTTAAAAACACCCAAGAGCTATTGTCATATGGCCAACCAGCAGATAGTGAAAATCACGCAACTCAACCATGTGCCATTCAGTCAATTCTTAAGGTAGAGACTTCATATTCAGGATTCTGTTTATGTCTACCCCAAAGACAACGTGTGTGGAGCAAGAGCTTCCTGTGACAACCGGAAGTGGTTAAAAACAGCCTAGAGCTATTGTCATATAAAACGCACATAGTGAAAATCACGCAACTCAACCATCTGTCATTCAGTCAATTCTTAAGGTAGAGACTTTATATTAAGGATTCTGTTTATGTCTACCCCAAAGACAACGTGTGTGGAGCAAGAGCTTCCTGTGACAACCGGAAGTTGTTAAAAACAGCCTAGAGCTATTGTCATATGGCCAACCAGCAGATAGTGAAAATCACGCAACTCAACCATCTGTTATTCAGTCAATTCTTAAGGTAGAGACTTCATATTCAGGATTCTGTTTATGTGTACCCCAAAGACAACGTGTGTTGAGTAAGAGATTCCTGTGACAACCGGAAGTGGTTAAAAACACCCAAGAGCTATTGTCATATGGCCAACCAGCAGATAGTGAAAATCACACAACTCAACCATGTGCCATTCAGTCAATTCTTAAGGTAGAGACTTCATATTCAGGATTCTGTTTATGTCTACCCCAAAGACAACGTGTGTGGAGCAAGAGCTTCCTGTGACAACCGGAAGTGGTTAAAAACAGCCTAGAGCTATTGTCATATAAAACCGCACATAGTGAAAATCACGCAACTCAACCATCTGTCATTCAGTCAATTCTTAAGGTAGAGACTTTATATTCAGGATTCTGTTTATGTCTACCCCAAAGACAACGTGTGTGGAGCAAGAGCTTCCTGTGACAACCGGAAGTTGTTAAAAACAGCCTAGAGCTATTGTCATATGGCCAACCAGCAGATAGTGAAAATCACGCAACTCAACCATCTGTCATTCAGTCAATTCTTAAGGTAGAGACTTCATATTCAGGATTCTGTTTATGTGTACCCCAAAGACAACGTGTGTTGAGTAAGAGCTTCCTGTGACAACCGGAAGTTGTTAAAAACACCCAAGAGCTATTGTCATATGGCCAACCAGCAGATAGTGAAAATCACGCAACTCAACCATGTGCCATTCAGTCAATTCTTAAGGTAGAGACTTCATATTCACGATTCTGTTTATGTGTACCCCAAAGACAACGTGTGTTGAGTAAGAACTTCCTGTGACAACCGGAAGTTGTTAAAAACACCCAAGAGCTATTGTCATATTGCCAACCAGCAGATAGTGAAAATCACACAACTCAACCATGTGCCATTCAGTCAATTCTTAAGGTAGAGACTTCATATTCAGGATTCTGTTTATGTCTACCCCAAAGACAACGTGTGTGGAGCAAGAGCTTCCTGTGACAACCGGAAGTGGTTATAAACAGCCTAGAGCTATTGTCATATGGCCAACCAGCAGATAGTGAAAATCACACAACTCAACCATGTGCCATTCAGTCAATTCTTAAGGTAGAGACTTCATATTCATGATTCTGTTTATGTGTACCCCAAAGACAACATGTGTGGAGCAAGAGCTTCCTGTGACAACCGGAAGTTGTTAAAAACAGCCTAGAGCTATTGTCATATAAAACCAGCACATAGTGAAAATCACGCAACTCAACCATCTGTCATTCAGTCAATTCTTAAGGTAGAGACTTCTTATTCAGGATTCTGTTTATGTCTACCCCAAAGACAACGTGTGTGGAGCAAGAGCTTCCCGTGACAACCGGAAGTGGTTATAAACAGCCTAGAGCTATTGTCATATAACCTGCACATAGTGAAAATCACGCAACTCAACCATCTGTCATTCAGTCAATTCTTAAGGTAGAGACTTCATATTCAGGATTCTGTTTATGTGTACCCCAAAGACAACGTGTGTGGAGCAAGAACTTCCTGTGACAACCGGAAGTTGTTAAAAACAGCCTAGAGCTATTGTGATATGGCCAACCAGCAGATAGTGAAAATCACGCAACTCAACCATCTGTTATTCAGTCAATTCTTAAGGTAGAGACTTCATATTCAGGATTCTGTTTATGTGTACCCCAAAGACAACTTGTGTTGAGTAAGAGATTCCTGTGACAACCGGAAGTGGTTAAAAACAGCCAAGAGCTATTGTCATTTAACCTGCACATAGTGAAAATCACGCAACTCAACCATGTGCCATTCAGTCAATTCTTAAGGTAGAGACTTCATATTCAGGATTATGTTTATGTCTAACCCAAATACAACGTGTGTGGAGCAAGAGCTTCCTGTGACAACCGGAAGTTGTTAAAAACAGCCTAGAGCTATTGTCATATAAAACGCACATAGTGAAAATCACACAACTCAACCATCTGTCATTCAGTCAATTCTTAAGGTAGAGACTTCTTATTCAGGATTCTGTTTATGTCTACCCCAAAGACAACGTGTGTGGAGCAAGAGCTTCCTGTGACAACCGGAAGTTGTTAAAAACAGCCTAGAGCTATTGTCATATGGCCAACCAGCAGATAGTGAAAATCACGCAACTCAACCATCTTTCATTCAGTCAATTCTTAAGGTAGAGACTTCATATTCAGGATTCTGTTTATGTGTACCCCAAAGACAACGTGTGTGGAGCAAGAGCTTCCTGTGACAACCGGAAGTTGTTAAAAACAGCCTAGAGCTATTGTCATATGGCCAACCAGCAGATAGTGAAAATCACGCAACTCAACCATCTGTCATTCAGTCAATTCCTAAGGTAGAGACGTCATATTCAGGATTCTATTTATGTGTACCCCAAAGACAACGTGTGTTGAGTAAGAACTTCCTGTGACAACCGGAAGTGGTTAAAAACACCCAAGAGCTATTGTCATATGGCCAACCAGCAGATAGTGAAAATCACACAACTCAACCATGTGCCATTCAGTCAATTCTTAAGGTAGAGACTTCATATTCAGGATTATGTTTATGTCTACCCCAAATACAACGTGTGTGGAGCAAGAGCTTCCTGTGACAACCGGAAGTTGTTAAAAACAGCCTAGAGCTATTGTCATATAAAACGCACATAGTGAAAATCACGCAACTCAACCATCTGTCATTCAGTCAATTCTTAAGGTAGAGACTTCTTATTCAGGATTCTGTTTATGTCTACCCCAAAGACAACGTGTGTGGAGCAAGAGCTTCCCGTGACAACCGGAAGTGGTTATAAACAGCCTAGAGCTATTGTCATATAACCTGCACAGAGTGAAAATCACGCAACTCAACCATCTGTCATTCAGTCAATTCTTAAGGTAGAGACTTCATATTCAGGATTCTGTTTATGTGTACCCCAAAGACAACGTGTGTGGAGCAAGAACTTCCTGTGACAACCGGAAGTTGTTAAAAACAGCCTAGAGCTATTGTGATATGGCCAACCAGCAGATAGTGAAAATCACGCAACTCAACCATCTGTTATTCAGTCAATTCTTAAGGTAGAGACTTCATATTCAGGATTCTGTTTATGTCTACCCCAAAGACAACTTGTGTTGAGTAAGAGATTCCTGTGACAACCGGAAGTGGTTAAAAACAGCCAAGAGCTATTGTCATTTAACCTGCACATAGTGAAAATCACGCAACTCAACCATGTGCCATTCAGTCAATTCTTAAGGTAGAGACTTCATATTCAGGATTCTGTTTATGTCTAACCCAAATACAACGTGTGTGGAGCAAGAGCTTCCTGTGACAACCGGAAGTTGTTAAAAACAGCCTAGAGCTATTGTCATATAAAACCAGCACATAGTGAAAATCACACAACTCAACCATCTGTTATTCAGTCAATTCTTAAGGTAGAGACTTCATATTCAGGATTCTGTTTATGTGTACCCCAAAGACAACTTGTGTTGAGTAAGAGATTCCTGTGACAACCGGAAGTGGTTAAAAACAGCCAAGAGCTATTGTCATTTGGAACCTGCACATAGTGAAAATCACGCAACTCAACCATGTGCCATTCAGTCAATTCTTAAGGTAGAGACTTCATATTCAGGATTATGTTTATGTCTAACCCAAATACAACGTGTGTGGAGCAAGAGCTTCCTGTGACAACCGGAAGTTGTTAAAAACAGCCTAGAGCTATTGTCATATAAAACCAGCACATAGTGAAAATCACACAACTCAACCATCTGTCATTCAGTCAATTCTTAAGGTAGAGACTTCTTATTCAGGATTCTGTTTATGTCTACCCCAAAGACAACGTGTGTGGAGCAAGAGCTTCCTGTGACAACCGGAAGTTGTTAAAAACAGCCTAGAGCTATTGTCATATGGCCAACCAGCAGATAGTGAAAATCACGCAACTCAACCATCTGTCATTCAGTCAATTCTTAAGGTAGAGACTTCATATTCAGGATTCTGTTTATGTGTACCCCAAAGACAACGTGTGTGGAGCAAGAGCTTCCTGTGACAACCGGAAGTTGTTAAAAACAGCCTAGAGCTATTGTCATATGGCCAACCAGCAGATAGTGAAAATCACGCAACTCAACCATCTGTCATTCAGTCAATTCCTAAGGTAGAGACTTCATATTCAGGATTCTATTTATGTGTACCCCAAAGACAACGTGTGTTGAGTAAGAACTTCCTGTGACAACCGGAAGTGGTTAAAAACACCCAAGAGCTATTGTCATATGGCCAACCAGCAGATAGTGAAAATCACACAACTCAACCATGTGCCATTCAGTCAATTCTTAAGGTAGAGACTTCATATTCAGGATTATGTTTATGTCTACCCCAAATACAACGTGTGTGGAGCAAGAGCTTCCTGTGACAACCGGAAGTTGTTAAAAACAGCCTAGAGCTATTGTCATAAAACGCACATAGTGAAAATCACACAACTCAACCATCTGTCATTCAGTCAATTCTTAAGGTAGAGACTTCTTATTCAGGATTCTGTTTATGTCTACCCCAAAGACAACGTGTGTGGAGCAAGAGCTTCCTGTGACAACCGGAAGTTGTTAAAAACAGCCTAGAGCTATTGTTATATAAAACGCACATAGTGAAAATCACGCAACTCAACCATCTGTCATTCAGTCAATTCTTAAGGGAGAGACTTCATATTCAGGATTCTGTTTATGTCTACCCCAAAGACAACGTGTGTGGAGCAAGAGCTTCCTGTGACAACCGGACGTTAAGGTAGAGACTTCTTATTCAGGATTCTGTTTATGTGTACCCCAAAGACAACGTGTGTGGAGCAAGAGCTTCCTGTGACAACCGGAAGTTGTTAAAAACAGCCTAGAGCTATTGTCATATGGCCAACCAGCAGATAGTGAAAATCACGCAACTCAACCATCTGTCATTCAGTCAATTCCTAAGGTAGAGACGTCATATTCAGGATTCTATTTATGTGTACCCCAAAGACAACGTGTGTTGAGTAAGAACTTCCTGTGACAACCGGAAGTGGTTAAAAACACCCAAGAGCTATTGTCATATGGCCAAACAGCAGATAGTGAAAATCACACAACTCAACCATGTGCCATTCAGTCAATTCTTAAGGTAGAGACTTCATATTCAGGATTATGTTTATGTCTACCCCAAATACAACGTGTGTGGAGCAAGAGCTTCCTGTGACAACCGGAAGTTGTTAAAAACAGCCTAGAGCTATTGTCATATAAAACGCACATAGTGAAAATCACACAACTCAACCATCTGTCATTCAGTCAATTCTTAAGGTAGAGACTTCTTATTCAGGATTCTGTTTATGTCTACCCCAAAGACAACGTGTGTGGAGCAAGAGCTTCCTGTGACAACCGGAAGTTGTTAAAAACAGCCTAGAGCTATTGTCATATGGCCAACCAGCAGATAGTGAAAATCACACAACTCAACCATGTGCCATTCAGTCAATTCTTAAGGTAGAGACTTCATATTCATGATTCTGTTTATGTGTACCCCAAAGACAACATGTGTGGAGCAAGAGCTTCCTGTGACAACCGGAAGTTGTTAAAAACAGCCCAGAGCTATTGTCATATAAAACGCACATAGTGAAAATCACGCAACTCAACCATCTGTCATTCAGTCAATTCTTAAGGTAGAGACTTCTTATTCAGGATTCTGTTTATGTCTACCCCAAAGACAACGTGTGTGGAGCAAGAGCTTCCCGTGACAACCGGAAGTGGTTATAAACAGCCAAGAGCTATTGTCATTTAACCTGCACATAGTGAAAATCACGCAACTCAACCATGTGCCATTCAGTCAATTCTTAAGGTAAAGACTTCATATTCAGGATTATGTTTATGTCTAACCCAAATACAACGTGTGTGGAGCAAGAGCTTCCTGTGACAACCGGAAGTTGTTAAAAACAGCCTAGAGCTATTGTCATATAAAACGCACATAGTGAAAATCACGCAACTCAACCATCTGTCATTCAGTCAATTCTTAAGGTAGAGACTTCTTATTCAGGATTCTGTTTATGTCTACCCCAAAGACAACGTGTGTGGAGCAAGAGCTTCCTGTGACAACCGGAAGTTGTTAAAAACAGCCTAGAGCTATTGTCATATAAAACGCACATAGTGAAAATCACGCAACTCAACCATCTGTCATTCAGTCAATTCTTAAGGGAGAGACTTCATATTCAGGATTCTGTTTATGTCTACCCCAAAGACAACGTGTGTGGAGCAAGAGCTTCCTGTGACAACCGGACGTTAAGGTAGAGACTTCATATGAAGGATTCTGTTTATGTCTACCCCAAAGACAACGTGTGTGGAGCAAGAGCTTCCTGTGACAACCGGAAGTTGTTAAATACAGTCTAGAGCTATTGTCATATGGCCAACCAGCAGATAGTGAAAATCACGCAACTCAACCATGTGCCATTCAGTCAATTCTTAAGGTAGAGACTTCATATTCACGATTCTGTTTATGTGTACCCCTAAGACAACGTGTGTGGAGCAAGAGCTTCCTGTGACAACCGGAAGTTGTTAAAAACAGCCTAGAGCTATTGTCATATGGCCAACCAGCAGATAGTGAAAATCACGCAACTCAACCATCTGTCATTCAGTCAATTCTTAAGGTAGAGACTTCATATTCACGATACTGTTTATGTGTACCCCTAAGACAACGTGTGTGGAGCAAGAGCTTCCTGTGACAACCGGAAGTGGTTAAAAACAGCCTAGAGCTATTGTCATATAAAACGCAGATAGTGAAAATCACGCAACTCAACCATCTGTCATTCAGTCAATTCTTAAGGTAGAGACTTCATATTAAGGATTCTGTTTATGTCTACCCCAAAGACAACGTGTGTGGAGCAAGAGCTTCCTGTGACAACCGGAAGTTGTTAAAAACAGCCTAGAGCTATTGTCATATGGCCAACCAGCACATAGTGAAAATCACGCAACTCAACCATCTGTCATTCAGTCAATTCTTAAGGTAGAGACTTCATATTCACGATTCTGTTTATGTCTACCCCAAAGACAACGTGTGTGGAGCAAGAGCTTCCTGTGACAACCGGAAGTGGTTATAAACAGTCTAGAGCTATTGTCATATGGCCAACCAGCAGATAGTGAAAATCACACAACTCAACCATGTGCCATTCAGTCAATTCTTAAGGTAGAGACTTCATATTCATGATTCTGTTTATGTGTACCCCAAAGACAACATGTGTGGAGCAAGAGCTTCCTGTGACAACCGGAAGTTGTTAAAAACAGCCTAGAGCTATTGTCATATAAAACGCACATAGTGAAAATCACGCAGCTCAACCATCTGTCATTCAGTCAATTCTTAAGGTAGAGACTTCTTATTCAGGATTCTGTTTATGTCTACCCCAAAGACAACGTGTGTGGAGCAAGAGCTTCCTGTGAGAACCGGAAGTGGTTATAAACAGCCTAGAGCTATTGTCATATAACCTGCACATAGTGAAAATCACGCAACTCAACCATCTGTCATTCAGTCAATTCTTAAGGTAGAGACTTCATATTCAGGATTCTGTTTATGTCTACCCCAAATACAACGTGTGTGGAGCAAGAGCTTCCTGTGACAACCGGAAGTTGTTAAAAACAGCCTAGAGCTATTGTCATATGGCCAACCAGCAGATAGTGAAAATCACGCAACTCAACCATCTGTCATTCAGTCAATTCTTAAGGTAGAGACTTCTTATTCAGGATTCTGTTTATGTCTACCCCAAAGACAACGTGTGTTGAGTAAGAGCTTCCTGTGACAACCGGAAGTTGTTAAAAACAGCCTAGAGCTATTGTCATTTGAACCTGCACATAGTGAAAATCACGCAACTCAACCATCTGCCATTCAGTCAATTCTTAAGGTAGAGACTTCATATTCAGGATTATGTTTATGTCTACCCCAAATACAACGTGTGTGGAGCAAGAGCTTCCTGTGACAACCGGAAGTTGTTAAAAACAGCCTAGAGCTATTGTCATATAAAACGCAGATAGTGAAAATCACGCAACTCAACCATCTGTCATTCAGTCAATTCTTAAGGTAGAGACTTCATATTCAGGATTCTGTTTATGTCTACCCCAAAGACAACGTGTGTGGAGCAAGAGCTTCCTGTGACAACCGGAAGTTGTTAAAAACAGCCTAGAGCTATTGTCATATGGCCAACCAGCAGATAGTGAAAATCACGCAACTCAACCATCTGTCATTCAGTCAATTCTTAAGGTAGAGACTTCATATTCAGGATTCTGTTTATGTGTACCCCAAAGACAACGTGTGTTGAGTAAGAGCTTCCTGTGACAACCGGAAGTTGTTAAAAACACCCAAGAGCTATTGTCATATGGCCAACCAGCAGATAGTGAAAATCACGCAACTCAACCATCTGCCATTCAGTCAATTCTTAAGGTAGAGACTTCATATTCACGATTCTGTTTATGTGTACCCCAAAGACAACGTGTGTGGAGCAAGAGCTTCCTGTGACAACCGGAAGTGGTTAAAAACAGCCTAGAGCTATTGTCATATAAAACGCACATAGTGAAAATTACGCAACTCAACCATCTGTCATTCAGTCAATTCTTAAGGTAGAGACTTCATATTCAGGATTCTGTTTATGTCTACCCCAAAGACAACGTGTGTGGAGCAAGAGCTTCCTGTGACAACCGGAAGTTGTTAAAAACAGCCTAGAGCTATTGTCATATGGCCAACCAGCAGATAGTGAAAATCACACAACTAAACCATCTGTCATTCAGTCAATTCTTAAGGTAGAGACTTCATATTCAGGATTCTGTTTATGTCTACCCCAAAGACAACGTGTGTGGAGCAAGAGCTTCCTGTGACAACCGGAAGTTGTTAAAAACAGCCTAGAGCTATTGTCATATAAAACGCACATAGTGAAAATCACGCAACTCAACCATCTGTCATTCAGTCAATTCTTAAGGTAGAGACTTCATATTAAGGATTCTGTTTATGTCTACCCCAAAGACAACGTGTGTGGAGCAAGAGCTTCCTGTGACAACCGGAAGTTGTTAAAAACAGCCTAGAGCTATTGTCATATGGCCAACCAGCACATAGTGAAAATCACGCAACTCAACCATCTGTCATTCAGTCAATTCTTAAGGTAGAGACTTCATATTCACGATTCTGTTTATGTCTACCCCAAAGACAACGTGTGTGGAGCAAGAGCTTCCTGTGACAACCGGAAGTGGTTATAAACAGCCTAGAGCTATTGTCATATGGCCAACCAGCAGATAGTGAAAATCACACAACTCAACCATGTGCCATTCAGTCAATTCTTAAGGTAGAGACTTCTTATTCAGGATTTTGTTTATGTCTACCCCAAAGACAACGTGTGTGGAGCAAGAGCTTCCTGTGACAACCGGAAGTTTTTAAAAACAGCCTAGAGCTATTGTCATATGGCCAACCAGCAGATAGTGAAAATCACGCAACTCAACCATCTGTCATTCAGTCAATTCTTAAGGTAGAGACTTCATATTCAGGATTCTGTTTATGTGTACCCCAAAGACAACGTGTGTGGAGCAAGAGCTTCCTGTGACAACCGGAAGTTGTTAAAAACAGCCTAGAGCTATTGTCATATGGCCAACCAGCAGATAGTGAAAATCACACAACTAAACCATCTGTCATTCAGTCAATTCTTAAGGGAGAGACTTCATATTCAGGATTCTGTTTATGTCTACCCCAAAGACAACGTGTGTGGAGCAAGAGCTTCCTGTGACAACCGGAAGTTGTTAAAAACAGCCTAGAGCTATTGTTATATAAAACGCACATAGTGAAAATCACGCAACTCAACCATCTGTCATTCAGTCAATTCTTAAGGTAGAGACTTCTTATACAGGATTCTGTTTATGTCTACCACAAAGACAACGTGTGTGGAGCAAGAGCTTCCTGTGACAACCGGAAGTTGTTAAAAACAGCCTGGAGCTATTGTCATATGGCCAACCAGCAGATAGTGAAAATCACGCAACTCAACCATCTGTCATTCAGTCAATTCTTAAGGTAGAGACGTCATATTCAGGATTCTGTTTATGTGTACCCCAAAGACAACGTGTGTTGAGTAAGAACTTCCTGTGACAACCGGAAGTTGTTAAAAAAACACCCAAGAGCTATTGTCATATGGCCAACCAGCAGATAGTGAAAATCACGCAACTCAACCATGTGCCATTCAGTCAATTCTTAAGGTAGAGACTTCATATTCAGGATTATGTTTATGTCTACCCCAAATACAACGTGTGTGGAGCAAGAGCTTCCTGTGACAACCGGAAGTTGTTAAAACAGCCTAGAGCTATTGTCATATAAAACGCACATAGTGAAAATCACACAACTCAACCATCTGTCATTCAGTCAATTCTTAAGGTAGAGACTTCTTATTCAGGATTCTGTTTATGTCTACCCCAAAGACAACGTGTGTGGAGCAAGAGCTTCCTGTGACAACCGGAAGTTGTTAGAAACAGCCTAGAGCTATTGTCATATGGCCAACCAGCAGATAGTGAAAATCACGCAACTCAACCATCTGTCATTCAGCCAATTCTTAAGGTAGAGACTTCTTATTCAGGATTCTGTTTATGTCTACCCCAAAGACAACGTGTGTGGAGCAAGAGCTTCCTGTGACAACCGGAAGTGGTTAAAAACAGCCTAGAGCTATTGTCATATAAAACGCACATAGTGAAAATCACGCAACTCAACCATCTGTCATTCAGTTAATTCTTAAAAACAGCCTAGAGCTATTGTCATATAAAACGCACATAGTGAAAATCACGCAACTCAACCATCTGCCATTCAGTCAATTCTTAAGGTAGAGACTTCATATTCAGGATTCTGTTTATGTCTACCCCAAAGACAACGTGTGTGGAGCAAGAGCTTCCTGTGACAACCGGAAGTTGTTAAAAACAGCCTAGAGCTATTGTCATATGGCCAACCAGCAGATAGTGAAAATCACGCAACTCAACCATCTGTCATTCAGTCAATTCTTAAGGTAGAGACTTCATATTCAGGATTCTGTTTATGTGTACCCCAAAGACAACGTGTGTTGAGTAAGAACTTCCTGTGACAACCGGAAGTTGTTAAAAACACCCAAGAGCTATTGTCATATGGCCAACCAGCAGATAGTGAAAATCACGCAACTCAACCATGTGCCATTCAGTCAATTCTTAAGGTAGAGACTTCATATTCAGGATTCAGTTTATGTCTACCCCAAAGACAACGTGTGTGGAGCAAGAGCTTCCTGTGACAACCGGAAGTGGTTAAAAACAGCCTAGAGCTATTGTCATTTAACCTGCACAGTGAAAATCACGCAACTCAACCATCTGTCATTCAGTCAATTCTTAAGGTAGAGACTTCATATTCAGGATTCTGTTTATGTCTACCCCAAAGACAACGTGTGTTGAGTAAGAGATTCCTGTGACAACCGGAAGTGGTTAAAAACAGCCAAGAGCTATTGTCATTTAACCTGCACATAGTGAAAATCACGCAACTCAACCATCTGTCATTCAGTCAATTCTTAAGGTAGAGACTTCATATTCAGGATTCTGTTTATCCCTACCCCAAAGACAACGTGTGTCTATTCTTTTTGCAAAAAAACCTAAAACACACACACACACACAATTTGTCCATAGGGACATAGTGTGGGGCTTAGAGGCTTATACCGCCTTCAATACTTATTTTCGTTCAAATGACTCAAGAACCGTCAGACCTAGAGCGCCGAAATTTTAGAAACCTGTTCTAGAGCTCAAGTCGATAGTGCACGGTGATTTATGTGGCTCTAGAAGGTTCTCAGACCGAGAAACCGCCTCGTGCATTTGCAATATGTTCAATTCATTTTGAATATCATGGACATGTAGAAACGTACCAGAGTCGCAAGACTAGGTGCATTGAAACTGCCTCGGCCCATAGAGACGGACCCCAATGTCTCTGTCCGATAGCTCATTCAGGGACCCCGTAGTAACGCCCTGAAAAAGTGGCTTTTCAGCACTAATTAAGGCCATTGCTCGGGCACCGAATGACCTATCGAGCCAAAACTTGGGATTCGGGGTCGCCTCACATAGGCCTACACATATTGTCAGAGCTGGACCCGCAGCTATAACGTAACTATGTGTTTTATGTTTTTTTATGGTTAAAATTGAAAGCACTGTGAATTATGGGCCTTCTCTGACATATGTGATAGTTGGCTTCTATACGAGTTGAAAAAGTGGATTTGGTGTCAGATGGTATCAGTTTGGTGTCAGAATGACATCTAATTGACTGATGGACGCCGACTGCTGGGTGACGAGCAATGGAGAGGAACCACAGTCACTGCCCGGCCATCCTGAGTTCATCGGGCCAGTCAATTATGCATTTCTGCAGTATTTTTGAGCATGCCTAAATTCGTGATGCTAAATGCCCATTGAATCATATTGCAAACGTAACGCATAATATTGCAAACGTAACATGCATTTGCAATATGATTCAACAGCAAAAAATATCACCAAAGTTGACATGATGAATCATATTGCAAACGTAACGCGCAATATTGCAAACGTAACGCGCGTTTGCAATATGATTCAACAGCAATAAATATCACCAAAGTTGACATGATGAATCATATTGCAAACGTAACGCGCAATATTGCAAACGTAACGTGCATTTGCAATATGATTCAACAGCAAAAAATATCACCAAAGTTGAAGTGATGAAATCAACACAATGAGCGATAGAGAGGAACCACAGTCACTGCACGGCCATCCCCAGTTCATTGGGACAGTCAATTATGCATTTCTGCAGGGTTTTTGAGCATGCCAAATTCGTGATGTTGAGGCCCATTGAAACATATTGCAAATGCGCATCCGTGCACATGGTGACCCGAAATGGGTTACCAGGATTAATTTTTTAGAAGGGTTTTAAATACCTTTAGGGGGTGCAAGGGGTCCACGGTTGGGTAGGGAGCACCTTCCATCAGTGCCCATCCAATATGGGGCGCCCCTAGTCATTTTGGACATTTTTCACAACAACAACAAACAAACAAAAAAAATCGCTAAAAAACGACAGTCCCACTTCTCTCATGTCACCATCAAGCCATGGAGAGGAACCACAGTCACTGTCCGGCCATACCGAGATCATCGGGACAGTCAATTATTCATTTCTGCAGTATTTTTGAGCATGCCTAAATTCGTGATGCTAAATGCCCATTGAATCATATTGCAAACGTAACCCGCTATATTGCAAATGTAACGCGCATTTGCAATATGACTCAACAGCAAAAAATATCACCAAAGTTGACATGATGAAATCAACACAACGAGCGATGGAGAGGAACCACAGTCACTGCACGGCCATCCCGAGATCATCGGGCCAGTCAATTATGCATTCTGAGCATGTCAAATTCGTTAAAAATGTTTAACGCAACAGAGTCCCACTTCTCCCTCATCATACATGACAAGTAGACTGTCTGCATTGATTCATGGCTTAACATAGGGCTATATATCATTTGGGCAGTATAAATGCCATTTGGACTATGGTTCACTGACTTTTGGGTTTGGAAACCGACTTCCTATGATCGTACATGGCAAACATCCTGATTTGGCACATTCAATACTTTCATACACGTATAATTGACAAAAAAGAATTGGACATTTCATTTGCACATTTCTAATGGCATTTGGCAAAAAAAAGAAAAAAAGATGTCACTTTTGACTTTCTATGAAATCATATTCCAAATGCACAAATCATATGCCTTATGCACAAGCAAATATGTCACTTTTGACTTCCTATGAAATCATATTTCAAATGCACAAAACATATGCCTTATGCAAAAGCAAATATGTCACTTTTAACTTCCTATGAAATCATATTCCAAATGCACAAAACATATGCCTTATGCACAAGCAAAAACAACCCAAAAAATGATGTCAATAAAATATGTCAAATGTATGTCCATACAGCTCTTATACATGTGTAATTGACAAAAATTTCGAAAAACGGTCCAGAAACCACTCTTCAAGGGGTTGAAAAGTTTTCAAAAAATATGTCATTTTTTCTAAATTTGACTCTTGGGTCTTGAATTGTGTTACATTTGCAATATGAAAATTCACAGCGGAGAGCTCTAGCCATCTATTGGATATTTGCTGTGATTTGGCACATTCAATACTTTCATAATTGACAAAAAAAAGCATTGGACATGTCATTTTGCCAAAAAAAAAAAAAAAAGTCACTTTTTTCCTATGAAATCATATTCAAAATGCACAAAACATATGCCTTGTGCACAAGCAAAAGCAACCCAAAAAACGACGTCAATAAAAAACGTCATAAGCATGTTCATACAGCTCTTATACATGTGTAAATGACATAACAATCGAAAAAAATTCGAAAAACGGTCCAGAAACCACTTTTTTAAGGGTTGATAAGTTTTCAAAAAAAATGTCATATCAAAATCTGACCCTTGGGTGTAGACTTGGGTATCATTTGCTGTATGAAAATCCACGGTGGAGCGCGCTCGCCATCTAAAGGAAATTCGGGGTGTTACAATTGGCAATTGCCATCGGAAAATTGCCATATGATTTGCACGGAGATGGACCGCTTTCGGTGGTATTTACAATCGTGTGTATGATTCGTGCTATGCCAATATGTTCCCATGTTATTTTGTACAAATCAGGGGGGTTTTCCCTTACCTTCTCTGTCCTCCTCCTCTCCTCCCCCCTCCTCTCTTCTCTCCCTTACCTTCTCTTCGTCCACATCTGTTACCTCTCCTCCCCCTCCTCTCCTCCACCCTCCTCTCCCTTACCTTCTCTTCGTCCACATCTGTTCAAAGGCGTCGGCCAGCTCCACGTTGCTGATCTCTTCAGAGTCCTGGAACTTCAGGAAGCCGTTCCCACCGTGGCCTGTCAATCAACCCATCAATCAATCCATCCATCCATCCATCAAAGTACTGTGCACGCGTCTGTATACATGTGTCTGTCTGTCTGCCTGCCTGCCTGCCTGCCTGCCTGCCTGCCTGCCTGCCTGCGTGCGTGCGTGTGTGGCGTGTGTGTACCAGTGAGGTAGATGAGGATGTTGCTGTGGTCGTCAGAGAGGAGGCGTTTGGAGCGCGGGGTGCTGGGTGGCAGCCTTCCCGTCAGAACACGGAGGAAGTTCTCAACGGTCACCTGAAAACAGAAAGAGAGAGCACACAATGTGAGAGGGAGAGAGAGAGAGAGAGCACACAATGTGAGGGAGAGAGAGAGAGAGAGCACACAATGTGAGAGGGAGAGAGAGAGAGCACACAATGTGAGGGAGAGAGAGAGAGAGCACACACAATGTGAGGGAGAGAGAGAGAGCACACACAATGTGAGGGAGAGAGAGAGAGCACACAATGTGAGGGAGAGAGAGAGAGCACACAATGTGAGGGGGAGAGAGAGAGAGCACACAATGTGAGGGGGAGAGAGAGAGAGAGCACACAATGTGAGGGGGAGCGAGAGAGCACCCAATGTGAGGGAGAGACAGAGAGAGCACACAATGTGAGGGGGAGAGAGAGAGAGCACACAATGTGAGGGGGAGAGAGAGAGAGCACACAATGTGAGGGGGAGAGAGAGAGAGCACACAATGTGAGGGGGAGAGAGAGAGAGCACACAATGTGAGGGGGAGAGAGAGAGAGCACACAATGTGAGGGGGAGAGAGAGAGAGCACACAATGTGAGGGGGAGAGAGAGAGAGCACACAATGTGAGGGGGAGAGAGAGAGAGCACACAATGTGAGGGGGAGAGAGAGAGAGCACACAATGTGAGGGGGAGAGAGAGAGAGCACACAATGTGAGGGGGAGAGAGAGAGAGCACACAATGTGAGGGGGAGAGAGAGAGAGCACACAATGTGAGGGGAGAGAGAGAGAGCACACAATGTGAGGGGGAGAGAGAGAGCACACAATGTGAGGGGGAGACAGAGAGAGCACACAATGTGAGGGGGAGAGAGAGAGAGCACACAATGTGAGGGGGAGAGAGAGAGAGCACACAATGTGAGGGGAGAGAGAGAGAGAGCACACAATGTAAGGGGAGAGAGAGAGAGAGAGCACACAATGTGAGGGGGAGAGAGAGAGCACACAATGTGAGGGGGAGAGAGAGAGCGCACAATGTGAGGGGAGAGAGAGCGCACAATGTTAGGGGGAGAGAGAGAGAGCACAATGTTAGGGGGAGAGAGAGAGAGCACAATGTTAGGGGGAGAGAGAGAGAGCACAATGTTAGGGGGAGAGAGAGAGAGCACAATGTGAGGGGGAGAGAGAGAGCACACAATGTGAGGGGGAGAGAGAGAGCACACAATGTGAGGGAGAGAGAGAGAGCACACAATGTGAGGGAGAGAGAGAGAGCACACAATGTGAGTGGGAGAGAGAGAGCACACACATCCTCCGAGAGCAACTTCTCCCAACCATCCAGGAACAGTTTGGTGACAAACAATCCCTTTTCCAGCATGATGGAGCACCTTGCCGAAAGGCAAAAGTGATAACTAAGTGGCTCGGGGAACAAAATATCGATATTTTGGGTCCATGGCCAGGAAACTCCCCAGACCTTAATCCCATTGAGAACTTGTGGTCAATCCTCAAGAGGCGGGTGGACAAACAAAAACCCACAAATTCTGACAAACTCCAAGCATTGATTATGCAAGAATGAGCTGCCATCAGTCAGGATGTGGCCCAGAAGTTAATTGACAGCATGCCAAGGCGGATTGCAGAGGTCTTGAAAAAGAAGGGTCAACACTGCAAATATTGACTCTTTGCATCAACTTCATGTAATTGTCAATAAAAGCCTTTTGCACTTATGAAATGCTTGTAATTATACTTCAGTATTCCATAGTAACATCCGACAAAAATATCTAAAGACACTGAAGCAGCAAACTTTGTGGAAATTAATATTTGTGTCATTCTCAAAACTTTTGGCCACGACTGTAGATTGATGGGGGGGAAAAAAACAATTGAATCCATTTTAGAATAAGGCTGTAACGTAACAAAATATGGAAAAAGTAAAGGGGTCTGAATACTTTCCAGAATGCACTGTATACTGCTCTCTGGTGTAAATGGAAGGTGCACACAAAACAAAAGGAGACGAGACCAAATAGACAGCATGAGAACAAGCGGACAAACGCTCATAAAAGTACAGAAGGAAGAAAAATATATATATTCTGCGATAAGACATTTGGAATATCGCACAAAAAACATCCACAAGCTTGATTCAATGGGATGTGTTTTTGGGGTACAACATTTGTACAGTTAAAAATTACAAATCCGAGGTGTGTATTCTACGCCGTTAAAACACACTCACCTCGTAACCACGGTAATCCACCTCCACGTCATCTCCGTACACGTTGAGCTCCATGTTCTTGTGACTGAACACCGTGGCCGGCTTTGGGTTTCTATGGTTACACGCCATGTCGTCGGCCAGCATCAAAACTATGTGACTGGAGAGAAGGTAGGTAGGGAGGGAGGAAGGAAGGAAGGAAGGAGGGAAGTAAAGAGAGAGAGGGGAGGGGACCAGTTATAACATGTCCATCTTTGACCTGTTTATATGTCACCTGTGGTGGAGCGGCACTCTGTCAGACAGAGACAGACCCCGGGGTGGAGCGGCGCTCTGTCAGACAGAGACAGACCCCGGGGGTGGAGCGGCGCTCTGTCAGACAGAGACAGACCCCGGGGTGGAGCGGCGCTCTGTCAGACAGAGATAGACCCCGTGGTGGAGCGGCGCTCTGTCAGACAGAGACAGACCCCGTGGTGGAGCGGCGCTCTGTCAGACAGAGACAGACCCCGGGGTCCATAACTGGTATAGATTAGTGTTCGCATGGTATACCGGTACCACAGTTATATCACGTTACCAAAACATTGTGATACCAAAATTTTAGAATACCGTAGTACCGTTTCATATGATACAATCAACTCTTTCCAGCCCTACCGAACTACTCACCTGCTTCACTCAGCATCCCCTACCAGTCCTCACTCACCCGCTTCTCTCAGCATCCCCTACCAGCCCTCACTCACCTGCTTCTCTCAGCATCCCCTACCAGTCCTCACTCACCTGTTTCTCTCAGCATCCACCTACCAGCCCTCACTCACCCGTTTCTCTCGGCATCCCCTACCAGCCCTCACTCACCTGCTTCTCTCAGCATCCCCTACCAGTCCTCACTCACCTGCTTCTCTCCGTCCGCTCTTTACGTGCGTCTAAAACTCCACCAGTTTTAAATAATATATAATTTAGCCGTGATGCAGCCCCAGACCTTGAGGACAGTTCTGTTAGATGTACACACTGTTACATTGGATCAGCGTGCAAAGTGAGCAACGTTGATATATTGTATAATTAAAATTGCCTGTTATAGCTAGAGAGCACAGACCAGTCTGAGTAAACTATGAAAGGTCATTGTCATGCAGCCTCAGTGTCAGAGGGACAATGAAGTGTTGTCCCCCTGACTGACATACAGATCATTATGTAGTGTTGTCCCTTGACTGAAATACTTATCATTATGTAGTGTTGTCCCCTGACTGACATAATGATCATTATGTAGTGTTGTCCCCCTGACTGACATACTTATCATTATGTAGTGTTGTCCCCCTGACTGTCATACAGATCATTATGTAGTGTTGTCCCCCTGACTGTCATACAGATCATTATGTAGTGTTGTCCCCTGACTGACATACAGATCATTATGTAGTGTTGTCCCCCTGACTGACACAATGACATACAGATCATTATGTAGTGTTGTCCCCTGACTGACATACAGATCATTATGTAGCGTTGTCCCCTGACTGACATACAGATCATTATGTAGCGTTGTCCCCTGACTGACATACAGATCATTATGTAGTGTTGTCCCCTGACTGACATACAGATCATTATGTAGTGTTGTCCCCTGACTGACATACAGATCATTATGTAGTGTTGTCCCCTGACTGACATACAGATCATTATGTAGTGTTGTCCCCTGACTGACATACAGATCATTATGTAGTGTTGTCCCCTGACTGACATACAGATCATTATGTAGTGTTGTCCCCTGACTGACATACAGATCATTATGTAGTGTTGTCCCCTGACTGACATACAGATCATTATGTAGTGTTGTCCCCTGACTGACACACAGATCATTATGTAGTGTTGTCCCCTGACTGACACACAGATCATTATGTAGTGTTGTCCCCTGACTGACACACAGATCATTATGTAGTGTTGTCCCCTGACTGACATACAGATCATTATGTAGTGTTGTCCCCTGACTGTCATACAGATCATTATGTAGTGTTGTCCCTATGACTGTCATACAGATCATTATGTAGTGTTGTCCCCCTGACTGTCATACAGATCATTATGTAGTGTTGTCCCCCTGACTGTCATACAGATCATTATGTAGTGTTGTCCCCTGACTGACATACAGATCATTATATAGTGTTCTCCCCTGACTGACACAATGACATACAGATCATTATTTAGTGTTGTTCCCCTGACTGACATACAGATCATTATGTAGTGTTGTCCCTGACAGACATACAGATCATTATGTAGTGTTGTCCCCCTGACTGACATACAGATCATTATGTAGTGTTGTCCCCCTGACTGTCATACAGATCATTATGTAGTGTTGTCCCCCTGACTGTCATACAGATCATTATGTAGTGTTGTCCCCTGACTGACATACAGATCATTATGTAGTGCTGTCCCCTGACAGACATAATGACATACAGATCATTATGTAGTGTTGTCCCCTGACTGACATACAGATCATTATGTAGTGTTGTCCCCTGACTGACATACAGATCATTATGTAGTGTTGTCCCCTGACTGACATACAGATCATTATGTAGTGTTGTCCCCTGACTGACATACAGATCATTATGTAGTGTTGTCCCCCTGACTGTCATTCAGATCATTATGTAGTGCTGTCCCCTGACTGACATACAGATCATTATGTAGTGTTGTCCCCTGACTGTCATTCAGATCATTATGTAGTGTTGTCCCCTGACTGACATACAGATCATTATGTAGTGTTGTCCCCTGACTGACATACAGATCATTATGTAGTGTTGTCCCCTGACTGACATACAGATCATTATGTAGTGTTGTCCCCTGACTGACATACAGATCATTATGTAGTGTTGTCCCCTGACTGACATACAGATCATTATGTAGTGTTGTCCCCTGACTGACAAATACATCAGATCATTATGTAGTGTTGTCCCCTGACTGACATACAGATCATTATGTAGTGTTGATCCCCTGACTGACACAATGACATACAGATCATTATGTAGTGTTCTCCCCTGACTGACATACAGATCATTATGTAGTGTTTTCCCCTGACTAATGACATACAGATCATTATGTAGTGTTCTCCCCTGACTGACATACAGATCATTATGTAGTGCTGTCCCCTGACTGACATACAGATAATTATGTAGTGTTGTCCCGCTGACACAATGACATACAGATCATTATGTAGTGTTGTCCCCTGACTGACATACAGATCATTATGTAGTGTTGTCCCCTGACTGACACAATGACATACAGATCATTATGTAGTGTTGTCCCCCTGACTGACATACAGATCATTATGTAGTGTTGTCCCCCTGACTGACACAATGACATACAGATCATTATGTAGTGTTCTCCCCTGACTGACATACAGATCATTATGTAGTGTTCTCCCCTGACTGACACAATGACATACAGATCATTATTTAGTGTTGTTCCCCTGACTGACATACAGATCATTATGTAGTGTTGTCCCCTGACAGACATACAGATCATTATGTAGTGTTGTCCCCCTGACTGTTATACAGATCATTATGTATTGTTGTCCCCCTGAAAGTCATACAGATCATTGTGTAGTGATGTCCCCTGACTGTCATACAGATCATTATGTAGTGTTGTCCCCCTGGGAGCACATACAGATCATTATGTAGTGTTGTCCCCCTGACTGACATACAGATCATTATGTAGTGTTGTTCCCCTGAATGACATACAGATCATTATGTAGTGTTGTCCCCTGACTGACATACAGATCATTATGTAGTGTTGTCTCCCTGACTGACATACAGATCATTATGTAGTGTTGTCCCCCTGACTGACATACAGATCATTATGTAGTGTTGTCCCCTGACTGACATACAGATCATTATGTAGTGTTGTCCCCCTGACTGACATACAGATCATTATGTAGTGTTGTCCCCTGACTGACATACAGATCATTATGTAGTGTTGTCCCCTGACTGACATACAGATCATTATGTAGTGTTGTCCCCTGACTGACATACAGATCATTATGTAGTGTTGTCCCCTGACTGACATACAGATCATTATGTAGAGTTGTCCCCTGACTGACATACAGATCATTATGTAGAGTTGTCCCCTGACTGACATACAGATCATTATGAAGTGTTGTCCCCTTGACTGACACAATGACATACAGATCATTATGAAGTGTTGTCCCTATGACTGTCATACAGATCATTATGTAGTGTTGTCCCCCTGACTGTCATTCAGATCATTATGTAGTGCTGTCCCCTGACTGACATACAGATCATTATGTAGTGTTGTCCCCTGACTGACATACAGATCATTATGTAGTGTTGTCCCCTGACTGACATACAGATCATTATGTAGTGTTGTCCCCTGACTGACATACAGATCATTATGTAGTGTTGTCCCCTGACTGACATACAGATCATTATGTAGTGTTGTCCCCTGACTGACTGACATACAGATCATTATGTAGTGTTGTCCCCTGACTGACATACAGATCATTATGTAGTGTTGTCCCCTGACTGACATACAGATCATTATGTAGTGTTGTCCCCTGACTGACATACAGATCATTATGTAGTGTTGTCCCCTGACTGACATACAGATCATTATGTAGTGTTGTCCCCTGACTGACATACAGATCATTATGTAGTGTTGTCCCCCTGACTGACATACAGATCATTATGTAGTGTTGTCCCCTGACTGACATACAGATCATTATGTAGTGTTGTCCCCTGACTGACACATGACATACAGATCATTATGTAGTGTTGTCCCCTGACTGACATACAGATCATTATGTAGTGCTGTCCCCTGACTGACATAATGACATACAGATCATTATGTAGTGTTGTCCCCTGACTGACATACAGATCATTATGTAGTGTTCTCCCCTGACTGACACGACATACAGATCATTATGTAGTGTTGTCCCCTGACTGACATGACATACAGATCATTATGTAGTGTTGTCCCCTGACAGACATACAGATCATTATGTAGTGTTGTCCCCTGACTGACATACAGATCATTATGTAGTGTTGTCCCCTGACTGACATACAGATCATTATGTAGTGTTGTCCCCTGACTGACATACAGATCATTATGTAGTGTTGTCCCCTGACTGACATACAGATCATTATGTAGTGTTGTCCCCTGACTGACATACAGATCATTATGTAGTGTTGTCCCCTGACTGACATACAGATCATTATGTAGTGTTGTCCCCCTGACTGACATACAGATCATTATGTAGTGTTGTCCCCTGACTGACATACAGATCATTATGTAGTGTTGTCCCCTGACTGACATACAGATCATTATGTAGTGTTGTCCCCTGACTGACATACAGATCATTATGTAGTGTTGTCCCCTGACTGACATACAGATCATTATGTAGTGTTGTCCCCTGACTGACATACAGATCATTATGTAGTGTTGTCCCCTGACTGACATACAGATCATTATGTAGTGTTGTCCCCTGACTGACATACAGATCATTATGTAGTGTTGTCCCCTGACTGACATACAGATCATTATGTAGTGTTGTCCCCTGACTGACATACAGATCATTATGTAGTGTTGTCCCCTGACTGACATACAGATCATTATGTAGTGTTGTCCCCCTGACTGACATACAGATCATTATGTAGTGTTGTCCCCTGACTGACATACAGATCATTATGTAGTGTTGTCCCCTGACTGACATACAGATCATTATGTAGTGTTGTCCCCTGACTGACATACAGATCATTATGTAGTGTTGTCCCCTGACTGACATACAGATCATTATGTAGTGTTGTCCCCTGACTGACATACAGATCATTATGTAGTGTTGTCCCCTGACTGACATACAGATCATTATGTAGTGTTGTCCCCTGACTGACATACAGATCATTATGTAGTGTTGTCCCCTGACTGACTGACATACAGATCATTATGTAGTGTTGTCCCCTGACTGACATACAGATCATTATGTAGTGTTGTCCCCTGACTGACATACAGATCATTATGTAGTGTTGTCCCCTGACTGACATACAGATCATTATGTAGTGTTGTCCCCTGACTGACATACAGATCATTATGTAGTGTTGTCCCCGCCTGACTGACATACAGATCATTATGTAGTGTTGTCCCCCTGACTGACATACAGATCATTATGTAGTGTTGTCCCCTGACTGACATACAGATCATTATGTAGTGTTGTCCCCTGACTGACATACAGATCATTATGTAGTGTTGTCCCCTGACTGACATGACATACAGATCATTATGTAGTGTTGTCCCCTGACTGACATACAGATCATTATGTAGTGTTGTCCCCTGACTGACACATACAGATCATTATGTAGTGTTGTCCCCTGACTGACATACAGATCATTATGTAGTGTTGTCCCCCTGACTGACTGACATACAGATCATTATGTAGTGTTGTCCCCTGACTGACATGACATACAGATCATTATGTAGTGTTGTCCCCTGACTGACATACAGATCATTATGTAGTGTTGTCCCCTGACTGACATACAGATCATTATGTAGTGTTGTCCCCTGACTGACATACAGATCATTATGTAGTGTTGTCCCCTGACTGACATACAGATCATTATGTAGTGTTGTCCCCTGACTGACATACAGATCATTATGTAGTGTTGTCCCCTGACTGACATACAGATCATTATGTAGTGTTGTCCCCCTGACTGACATACAGATCATTATGTAGTGTTGTCCCCCTGACTGACATACAGATCATTATGTAGTGTTGTCCCCTGACTGACATACAGATCATTATGTAGTGTTGTCCCCTGACTGACATACAGATCATTATGTAGTGTTGTCCCCCTGACTGACATACAGATCATTATGTAGTGTTGTCCCCCTGACTGACATACAGATCATTATGTAGTGTTGTCCCCATGACTGACATACAGATCATTATGTAGTGTTGTCCCCATGACTGACACAATGACATACAGCTCATTATGTAGTGTTCTCCCCTGACTGACATACAGATCATTATGTAGTGTTGTCCCCCTGACTGACATACAGATCATTATGTAGTGTTGTCCCCTGACTGACATACAGATCATTATGTAGTGTTGTCCCCTGACTGACATACAGATCATTATGTAGTGTTTTCCCCTGACTGACATACAGATCATTATGTAGTGTTGTCCCCTGACTGACATACAGATCATTATGTAGTGTTGTCCCCTGACTGACATACAGATCATTATGTAGTGTTGTCCCCTGACTGACATACAGATCATTATGTAGTGTTGTCCCCCTGACTGACATACAGATCATTATGTAGTGTTGTCCCCTGACTGACATACAGATCATTATGTAGTGTTGTCCCCTGACTGACATACAGATCATTATGTAGTGTTGTCCCCTGACTGACATACAGATCATTATGTAGTGTTGTCCCCTGACTGACATACAGATCATTATGTAGTGTTGTCCCCTGACTGACATACAGATCATTATGTAGTGTTGTCCCCCTGACTGACATACAGATCATTATGTAGTGTTGTCCCCTGACTGACATACAGATCATTATGTAGTGTTGTCCCCTGACTGACATACAGATCATTATGTAGTGTTGTCCCCTGACTGACATACAGATCATTATGTAGTGTTGTCCCCTGACTGACATACAGATCATTACGTAGTGTTGTCCCCTGACTGACATACAGATCATTATGTAGTGTTGTCCCCTGACTGACATACAGATCATTATGTAGTGTTGTCCCCTGACTGAGATACAGATCATTATGTAGTGTTGTCCCCTGACTGACATACAGATCATTATGTAGTGTTGTCCCCTGACTGACATACAGATCATTATGTAGTGTTGTCCCCCTGACTGACATACAGATCATTATGTAGTGTTGTCCCCTGACTGACATACAGATCATTATGTAGTGTTGTCCCCTGACTGACATACAGATCATTATGTAGTGTTGTCCCCTGACTGACATACAGATCATTATGTAGTGTTGTCCCCTGACTGACATACAGATCATTATGTAGTGTTGTCCCCTGACTGACATACAGATCATTATGTAGTGTTGTCCCCCTGACTGACATACAGATCATTATGTAGTGTTGTCCCCTGACTGACATACAGATCATTATGTAGTGTTGTCCCCTGACTGACATACAGATCATTATGTAGTGTTGTCCCCTGACTGACATACAGATCATTATGTAGTGTTGTCCCCTGACTGACATACAGATCATTATGTAGTGTTGTCCCCTGACTGACATACAGATCATTATGTAGTGTTGTCCCCTGACTGACATACAGATCATTATGTAGTGTTGTCCCCTGACTGACATACAGATCATTATGTAGTGTTGTCCCCTGACTGACATACAGATCATTATGTAGTGTTGTCCCCCTGACTGACATACAGATCATTATGTAGTGTTGTCCCCTGACTGACATACAGATCATTATGTAGTGTTGTCCCCCTGACTGACATACAGATCATTATGTAGTGTTGTCCCCTGACTGACATACAGATCATTATGTAGTGTTGTCCCCTGACTGACATACAGATCATTATGTAGTGTTGTCCCCTGACTGACATACAGATCATTATGTAGTGTTGTCCCCTGACTGACATACAGATCATTATGTAGTGTTCTCCCCTGACTGACATACAGATCATTATGTAGTGTTGTCCCCCTGACTGACATACAGATCATTATGTAGTGTTGTCCCCTGACTGACATACAGATCATTATGTAGTGTTGTCCCCTGACTGACACATACAGATCATTATGTAGTGTTGTCCCCTGACTGACATACAGATCATTATGTAGTGTTGTCCCCTGACTGACACTGACTACAGATCATTATGTAGTGTTCTCCCCTGACTGACATACAGATCATTATGTAGTGTTGTCCCCCTGACTGACATACAGATCATTATGTAGTGTTGTCCACTGACTGACATACAGATCATTATGTAGTGTTTTCCCCTGACTGACATACAGATCATTATGTAGTGTTGTCCCACAGACTGACATACAGATCATTATGTAGTGTTTTCCACTCACTGACATACATATCATTATGTAGTGTTCTCCCCTGACTGACATACAGATCATTATGTAGTGTTGTCCCCTGACAGACATACAGATCATTATGTAGTGTTGTCCCCTGACTGACATACAGATCATTATGTAGTGTTGTCCCCTGACTGTCATACAGATCATTATGTAGTGTTGTCCCCTGACTGACATACAGATCATTATGTAGTGTTGTCCCCTGACTGACATACAGATCATTATGTAGTGTTGTCCCCCTGACTGACATACAGATCATTATGTAGTGTTGTCCCCTGACTGACATACAGATCATTATGTAGTGTTGTCCCCTGACTGACATACAGATCATTATGTAGTGTTGTCCCCTGACTGACATACAGATCATTATGTAGTGTTGTCCCCTGACTGACATACAGATCATTATGTAGTGTTGTCCCCCTGACTGACATACAGATCATTATGTAGTGTTGTCCCCCTGACTGACATACAGATCATTATGTAGTGTTGTCCCCCTGACTGACATACAGATCATTATGTAGTGTTGTCCCCTGACTGACATACAGATCATTATGTAGTGTTGTCCCCTGACTGACATACAGATCATTATGTAGTGTTGTCCCCTGACTGACATACAGATCATTATGTAGTGTTGTCCCCTGACTGACATACAGATCATTATGTAGTGTTGTCCCCTGACTGACATACAGATCATTATGTAGTGTTGTCCCCCTGACTGACATACAGATCATTATGTAGTGTTGTCCCCCGACTGACATACAGATCATTATGTAGTGTTGTCCCCCTGACTGACATACAGATCATTATGTAGTGTTGTCCCCATGACTGACATACAGATCATTATGTAGTGTTGTCCCCGACTGACTGACATACAGATTATTATGTAGTGTTGTCCCCCTGACTGACATACAGATCATTATGTAGTGTTGTCCCCTGACTGACAGACACAGATCATTATGTAGTGTTGTCCCACTGACTGACATACAGATCATTATGTAGTGTTGTCCCCTGACTGACATACAGATCATTATGTAGTGTTGTCCCCTGACTGACATACAGATCATTATGTAGTGTTGTCCCCTGACTGACATACAGATCATTATGTAGTGTTGTCCCCTGACTGACATACAGATCATTATGTAGTGTTGTCCCCCGACTGACATACAGATCATTATGTAGTGTTGTCCCCTGACTGACATACAGATCATTATGTAGTGTTGTCCCCTGACTGACATACAGATCATTATGTAGTGTTGTCCCCTGACTGACATACAGATCATTATGTAGTGTTGTCCCCTGACTGACATACAGATCATTATGTAGTGTTGTCCCCCTGACTGACATACAGATCATTATGTAGTGTTGTCCCCCTGACTGACATACAGATCATTATGTAGTGTTGTCCCCATGACTGACATACAGATCATTATGTAGTGTTGTCCCCTGACTGACATATGACTACAGATCATTATGTAGTGTTCTCCCCTGACTGACATATAGATCATTATGTAGTGTTGTCTTCCTGACTGACATACAGATCATTATGTAGTGTTGTCCCCTGACTGACATACAGATCATTATGTAGTGTTGTCCCCTGACTGACATACAGATCATTATGTAGTGTTGTCCCCTGACTGACATACAGATCATTATGTAGTGTTGTCCCCTGACTGACATACAGATCATTATGTAGTGTTGTCCCCTGACTGACATACAGATCATTATGTAGTGTTGTCCCCTGACTGACATACAGATCATTATGTAGTGTTGTCCCCTGACTGACATACAGATCATTATGTAGTGTTGTCCCCTGACTGACATACAGATCATTATGTAGTGTTGTCCCCTGACTGACATACAGATCATTATGTAGTGTTGTCCCCTGACTGACATACAGATCATTATGTAGTGTTGTCCCCTGACTGACATACAGATCATTATGTAGTGTTGTCCCCTGACTGACATACAGATCATTATGTAGTGTTGTCCCCTGACTGACATACAGATCATTATGTAGTGTTGTCCCCTGACTGACATACAGATCATTATGTAGTGTTGTCCCCTGACTGACATACAGATCATTATGTAGTGTTGTCCCCTGACTGACATACAGATCATTATGTAGTGTTGTCCCCTGACTGACATACAGATCATTATGTAGTGTTGTCCCCTGACTGACATACAGATCATTATGTAGTGTTGTCCCCTGACTGACATACAGATCATTATGTAGTGTTGTCCCCTGACTGACATACAGATCATTATGTAGTGTTGTCCCCTGACTGACATACAGATCATTATGTAGTGTTGTCCCCTGACTGACATACAGATCATTATGTAGTGTTGTCCCCCTGACTGACATACAGATCATTATGTAGTGTTGTCCCCTGACTGACATACAGATCATTATGTAGTGTTGTCCCCTGACTGACATACAGATCATTATGTAGTGTTGTCCCCCTGACTGACATACAGATCATTATGTAGTGTTGTCCCCTGACTGACTGACATACAGATCATTATGTAGTGTTGTCCCCTGACTGACATACAGATCATTATGTAGTGTTGTCCCCTGACTGACATACAGATCATTATGTAGTGTTGTCCCCTGACTGACATACAGATCATTATGTAGTGTTGTCCCCTGACTGACATACAGATCATTATGTAGTGTTGTCCCCTGACTGACATGACACAGATCATTATGTAGTGTTGTCCCCTGACTGACATACAGATCATTATGTAGTGTTGTCCCCCTGACTGACATACAGATCATTATGTAGTGTTGTCCCCTGACTGACATACAGATCATTATGTAGTGTTGTCCCCTGACTGACATACAGATCATTATGTAGTGTTGTCCCCTGACTGACATACAGATCATTATGTAGTGTTGTCCCGACTGACTGACATACAGATCATTATGTAGTGTTGTCCCCTGACTGACATACAGATCATTATGTAGTGTTGTCCCCTGACTGACATACAGATCATTATGTAGTGTTGTCCCCTGACTGACATACAGATCATTATGTAGTGTTGTCCCCTGACTGACATACAGATCATTATGTAGTGTTGTCCCCTGACTGACATACAGATCATTATGTAGTGTTGTCCCCTGACTGACATACAGATCATTATGTAGTGTTGTCCCCTGACTGACATACAGATCATTATGTAGTGTTGTCCCCTGACTGACATACAGATCATTATGTAGTGTTGTCCCCTGACTGACACTGACATACAGATCATTATGTAGTGTTGTCCCCTGACTGACATACAGATCATTATGTAGTGTTGTCCCCTGACTGACATACAGATCATTATGTAGTGTTGTCCCCTGACTGACATACAGATCATTATGTAGTGTTGTCCCCTGACTGACATACAGATCATTATGTAGTGTTGTCCCCTGACATGACATACAGATCATTATGTAGTGTTGTCCCCTGACTGACATACAGATCATTATGTAGTGTTGTCCCCTGACTGACATACAGATCATTATGTAGTGTTGTCCCCCTGACTGACATACAGATCATTATGTAGTGTTGTCCCCTGACTGACATACAGATCATTATGTAGTGTTGTCCCCTGACTGACATACAGATCATTATGTAGTGTTGTCCCCTGACTGACATACAGATCATTATGTAGTGTTGTCCCCTGACTGACATACAGATCATTATGTAGTGTTGTCCCCTGACTGACATACAGATCATTATGTAGTGTTGTCCCCTGACTGACATACAGATCATTATGTAGTGTTGTCCCCTGACTGACATACAGATCATTATGTAGTGTTGTCCCCTGACTGACATACAGATCATTATGAAGTGTTGTCCCCTGACTGACATACAGATCATTATGTAGTGTTGTCCCCTGACTGTCATACAGATCATTATGTAGTGTTGTCCCCTGACTGACATACAGATCATTATGTAGTGTTGTCCCCTGACTGACATACAGATCATTATGTAGTGTTGTCCCCCTGACTGACATACAGATCATTATGTAGTGTTGTCCCTGACTGACCACATACAGATCATTATGTAGTGTTGTCCCCCTGACTGACATACAGATCATTATGTAGTGTTGTCCCCCTGACTGACATACAGATCATTATGTAGTGTTGTCCCCCTGACTGACTGACATACAGATCATTATGTAGTGTTGTCCCCTGACTGACATACAGATCATTATGTAGTGTTGTCCCCTGACTGACATACAGATCATTATGTAGTGTTGTCCCCTGACTGACATACAGATCATTATGTAGTGTTGTCCCCTGACTGACATACAGATCATTATGTAGTGTTGTCCCCTGACTGACATACAGATCATTATGTAGTGTTGTCCCCTGACTGACATACAGATCATTATGTAGTGTTGTCCCCTGACTGACATACAGATCATTATGTAGTGTTGTCCCCTGACTGACATACAGATCATTATGTAGTGTTGTCCCCTGACTGACACTACAGATCATTATGTAGTGTTGTCCCCTGACTGACATACAGATCATTATGTAGTGTTGTCCCCTGACTGACATACAGATCATTATGTAGTGTTGTCCCCCTGACTGACACATACAGATCATTATGTAGTGTTGTCCCCTGACTGACATACAGATCATTATGTAGTGTTGTCCCCCTGACTGACATACAGATCATTATGTAGTGTTGTCCCCTGACTGACATACAGATCATTATGTAGTGTTGTCCCCTGACTGACATACAGATCATTATGTAGTGTTGTCCCCTGACTGACATACAGATCATTATGTAGTGTTGTCCCCTGACTGACATACAGATCATTATGTAGTGTTGTCCCCTGACTGACATACAGATCATTATGTAGTGTTGTCCCCCTGACTGACATACAGATCATTATGTAGTGTTGTCCCCTGACTGACATACAGATCATTATGTAGTGTTGTCCCCTGACTGACATACAGATCATTATGTAGTGTTGTCCCCTGACTGACATACAGATCATTATGTAGTGTTGTCCCCTGACTGACATACAGATCATTATGTAGTGTTGTCCCCCTGACTGACATACAGATCATTATGTAGTGTTGTCCCCCTGACTGACATACAGATCATTATGTAGTGTTGTCCCCCTGACTGACATACAGATCATTATGTAGTGTTGTCCCCATGACTGACATACAGATCATTATGTAGTGTTGTCCCCATGACTGACACAATGACATACAGCTTATTATGTAGTGTTCTCCCCTGACTGACATACAGATCATTATGTAGTGTTGTCTTCCTGACTGACATACAGATCATTATGTAGTGTTGTCCCGACTGACTGACATACAGATCATTATGTAGTGTTGTCCCCTGACTGACATACAGATCATTATGTAGTGTTGTCCCCTGACTGACATACAGATCATTATGTAGTGTTGTCCCCTGACTGACATACAGATCATTATGTAGTGTTGTCCCCTGACTGACATACAGATCATTATGTAGTGTTGTCCCCTGACTGACATACAGATCATTATGTAGTGTTGTCCCCTGACTGACATACAGATCATTATGTAGTGTTGTCCCCCTGACTGACATACAGATCATTATGTAGTGTTGTCCCCCTGACTGACATACAGATCATTATGTAGTGTTGTCCCCTGACTGACATACAGATCATTATGTAGTGTTGTCCCCCTGACTGACATACAGATCATTATGTAGTGTTGTCCCCTGACTGACATACAGATCATTATGTAGTGTTGTCCCCCTGACTGACATACAGATCATTATGTAGTGTTGTCCCCCTGACTGACATACAGATCATTATGTAGTGTTGTCCCCTGACTGACATACAGATCATTATGTAGTGTTGTCCCCCTGACTGACATACAGATCATTATGTAGTGTTGTCCCCCTGACTGACATACAGATCATTATGTAGTGTTGTCCCCTGACTGACATACAGATCATTATGTAGTGTTGTCCCCCTGACTGACATACAGATCATTATGTAGTGTTGTCCCCTGACTGACATACAGATCATTATGTAGTGTTGTCCCCTGACTGACATACAGATCATTATGTAGTGTTGTCCCCTGACTGACATACAGATCATTATGTAGTGTTGTCCCCTGACTGACATACAGATCATTATGTAGTGTTGTCCCCTGACTGACATACAGATCATTATGTAGTGTTGTCCCCTGACTGACATACAGATCATTATGTAGTGTTGTCCCCTGACTGACATACAGATCATTATGTAGTGTTGTCCCCTGACTGACATACAGATCATTATGTAGTGTTGTCCCCCTGACTGACATACAGATCATTATGTAGTGTTGTCCCCTGACTGACATACAGATCATTATGTAGTGTTGTCCCCTGACTGACATACAGATCATTATGTAGTGTTGTCCCCTGACTGACATACAGATCATTATGTAGTGTTGTCCCCCTGACTGACACAATGACATACAGATCATTATGTAGTGTTCTCCCCTGACTGACATACAGATCATTATGTAGTGTTGTCCCCTGACTGACATACAGATCATTATGTAGTGTTGTCCACTGACTGACATACAGATCATTATGTAGTGTTGTCCCCCTGACTGACATACAGATCATTATGTAGTGTTGTCCCCTGACTGACATACAGATCATTATGTAGTGTTGTCCCCTGACTGACATACAGATCATTATGTAGTGTTGTCCCCTGACTGACATACAGATCATTATGTAGTGTTGTCCCCTGACTGACATACAGATCATTATGTAGTGTTGTCCCCTGACTGATATGATCCGCATACAGATCATTATGTAGTGTTGTCCCCTGACTGACATACAGATCATTATGTAGTGTTGTCCCCCTGACTGACATACAGATCATTATGTAGTGTTGTCCCCTGACTGACATACAGATCATTATGTAGTGTTGTCCCCTGACTGACATACAGATCATTATGTAGTGTTGTCCCCTGACTGACATACAGATCATTATGTAGTGTTGTCCCCCTGACTGACATACAGATCATTATGTAGTGTTGTCCCCTGACTGACATGACATACAGATCATTATGTAGTGTTGTCCCCTGACTGACATACAGATCATTATGTAGTGTTGTCCCCTGACTGACATACAGATCATTATGTAGTGTTGTCCCCCTGACTGACATACAGATCATTATGTAGTGTTGTCCCCCTGACTGACATACAGATCATTATGTAGTGTTGTCCCCCTGACTGACATACAGATCATTATGTAGTGTTGTCCCCTGACTGACATACAGATCATTATGTAGTGTTGTCCCCTGACTGACATACAGATCATTATGTAGTGTTGTCCCCTGACTGACATACAGATCATTATGTAGTGTTGTCCCCTGACTGACATACAGATCATTATGTAGTGTTGTCCCCTGACTGACATACAGATCATTATGTAGTGTTGTCCCCTGACTGACATACAGATCATTATGTAGTGTTGTCCCCTGACTGACATACAGATCATTATGTAGTGTTGTCCCCTGACTGACACTACAGATCATTATGTAGTGTTGTCCCCTGACTGACATACAGATCATTATGTAGTGTTGTCCCCCTGACTGACATACAGATCATTATGTAGTGTTGTCCCCCTGACTGACATACAGATCATTATGTAGTGTTGTCCCCTGACAGACATACAGATCATTATGTAGTGTTGTCCCCTGACTGACATACAGATCATTATGTAGTGTTGTCCCCTGACTGACATACAGATCATTATGTAGTGTTGTCCCCTGACTGACATACAGATCATTATGTAGTGTTGTCCCCTGACTGACATACAGATCATTATGTAGTGTTGTCCCCTGACTGACATACAGATCATTATGTAGTGTTGTCCCCTGACTGACATACAGATCATTATGTAGTGTTGTCCCCTGACTGACATACAGATCATTATGTAGTGTTGTCCCCTGACTGACATACAGATCATTATGTAGTGTTGTCCCTGACCGACATACAGATCATTATGTAGTGTTGTCCCCTGACTGACATACAGATCATTATGTAGTGTTGTCCCCCTGACTGACATACAGATCATTATGTAGTGTTGTCCCCTGACTGACATACAGATCATTATGTAGTGTTGTCCCCTGACTGACATACAGATCATTATGTAGTGTTGTCCCCTGACTGACATACGGATCATTATGTAGTGTTGTCCCCCTGACTGACATACAGATCATTATGTAGTGTTGTCCCCTGACTGACATACAGATCATTATGTAGTGTTGTCCCCTGACTGACATACAGATCATTATGTAGTGTTGTCCCCTGACTGACATACAGATCATTATGTAGTGTTGTCCCCTGACTGACATACAGATCATTATGTAGTGTTGTCCCCTGACTGACATACAGATCATTATGTAGTGTTGTCCCCGACTGACATACAGATCATTATGTAGTGTTGTCCCCTGACTGACATACAGATCATTATGTAGTGTTTGTCCCCCTGACTGACATACAGATCATTATGTAGTGTTGTCCCCTGACTGACATACAGATCATTATGTAGTGTTGTCCCCTGACTGACATACAGATCATTATGTAGTGTTGTCCCCTGACTGACACAATGACATACAGCTCATTATGTAGTGTTCTCCCCCTGACTGACATACAGATCATTATGTAGTGTTGTCTCCTGACTGACATACAGATCATTATGTAGTGTTGTCCCCTGACTGACAGAATACAGATCATTATGTAGTGTTGTCCCCTGACTGACATACAGATCATTATGTAGTGTTGTCCCCTGACTGACATACAGATCATTATGTAGTGTTGTCCCCTGACTGACATACAGATCATTATGTAGTGTTGTCCCCTGACTGACATACAGATCATTATGTAGTGTTGTCCCCTGACTGACATACAGATCATTATGTAGTGTTGTCCCCTGACTGACATACAGATCATTATGTAGTGTTGTCCCCTGACTGACATACAGATCATTATGTAGTGTTGTCCCCTGACCAATGACATACAGATCATTATGTAGTGTTGTCCCCTGACTGACATACAGATCATTATGTAGTGTTGTCCCCTGACTGACATACAGATCATTATGTAGTGTTGTCCCCTGACTGACATACAGATCATTATGTAGTGTTGTCCCCTGACCTGACATACAGATCATTATGTAGTGTTGTCCCCTGACTGACATACAGATCATTATGTAGTGTTGTCCCCTGACTGACATACAGATCATTATGTAGTGTTGTCCCCCTGACTGACATACAGATCATTATGTAGTGTTGTCCCCTGACAGACATACAGATCATTATGTAGTGTTGTCCCCTGACTGACATACAGATCATTATGTAGTGTTGTCCCCTGACTGACATACAGATCATTATGTAGTGTTGTCCCCTGACTGACATACAGATCATTATGTAGTGTTGTCCCCTGACTGACATACAGATCATTATGTAGTGTTGTCCCCTGACTGACATACAGATCATTATGTAGTGTTGTCCCCTGACTGACATACAGATCATTATGTAGTGTTGTCCCCTGACTGACATACAGATCATTATGTAGTGTTGTCCCCTGACTGACATACAGATCATTATGTAGTGTTGTCCCCTGACTGACATACAGATCATTATGTAGTGTTGTCCCCTGACTGACATACAGATCATTATGTAGTGTTGTCCCCTGACTGACATACAGATCATTATGTAGTGTTGTCCCCTGACTGACATACAGATCATTATGTAGTGTTGTCCCCTGACTGACATACAGATCATTATGTAGTGTTGTCCCCTGACTGACATACAGATCATTATGTAGTGTTGTCCCCTGACTGACATACAGATCATTATGTAGTGTTGTCCCCCTGACTGACATACAGATCATTATGTAGTGTTGTTCCCCTGACTGACATAGATCATTATGTAGTGTTGTCCCCTGACTGACATACAGATCATTATGTAGTGTTGTCCCCCTGACTGACATACAGATCATTATGTAGTGTTGTCCCCGACTGACATACAGATCATTATGTAGTGTTGTCCCCTGACTGACATACAGATCATTATGTAGTGTTGTCCCCTGACTGACATACAGATCATTATGTAGTGTTGTCCCCCTGACTGACATACAGATCATTATGTAGTGTTGTCCCCTGACTGACATACAGATCATTATGTAGTGTTGTCCCCTGACTGACATACAGATCATTATGTAGTGTTGTCCCCTGACTGACATACAGATCATTATGTAGTGTTGTCCCCTGACTGACATACAGATCATTATGTAGTGTTGTCCCCTGACTGACATACAGATCATTATGTAGTGTTGTCCCCTGACTGACATACAGATCATTATGTAGTGTTGTCCCCTGACTGACATACAGATCATTATGTAGTGTTGTCCCCTGACTGACATACAGATCATTATGTAGTGTTGTCCCCTGACTGACATACAGATCATTATGTAGTGTTGTCCCCTGACTGACATACTACAGATCATTATGTAGTGTTGTCCCCTGACTGACATACAGATCATTATGTAGTGTTGTCCCCTGACTGACATACAGATCATTATGTAGTGTTGTCCCCTGACTGACATACAGATCATTATGTAGTGTTGTCCCCTGACTGACATACAGATCATTATGTAGTGTTGTCCCCTGACTGACATACAGATCATTATGTAGTGTTGTCCCCTGACTGACATACAGATCATTATGTAGTGTTGTCCCCTGACTGACATACAGATCATTATGTAGTGTTGTCCCCTGACTGACATACAGATCATTATGTAGTGTTGTCCCCTGACTGACATACAGATCATTATGTAGTGTTGTCCCCTGACTGACATACAGATCATTATGTAGTGTTGTCCCCTGACTGACATACAGATCATTATGTAGTGTTGTCCCCATGACTGACATACAGATCATTATGTAGTGTTGTCCCCTGACTGACATACAGATCATTATGTAGTGTTGTCCCCTGACTGACATACAGATCATTATGTAGTGTTGTCCCCTGACTGACATACAGATCATTATGTAGTGTTGTCCCCCTGACTGACATACAGATCATTATGTAGTGTTGTCCCCTGACTGACATACAGATCATTATGTAGTGTTGTCCCCTGACTGACATACAGATCATTATGTAGTGTTGTCCCCTGACTGACACAATGACATACAGATCATTATGTAGTGTTGTCCCCTGACTGACATACAGATCATTATGTAGTGTTGTCCCCTGACTGACATATGCAGATCATTATGTAGTGTTGTCCCCTGACTGACATACAGATCATTATGTAGTGTTGTCCCCTGACTGCATGACATACAGATCATTATGTAGTGTTGTCCCCTGACTGACATACAGATCATTATGTAGTGTTGTCCCTGACTGACATACAGATCATTATGTAGTGTTGTCCCCTGACTGACATACAGATCATTATGTAGTGTTGTCCCCTGACTGACATACAGATCATTATGTAGTGTTGTCCCCTGACTGACTGAACAGATCATTATGTAGTGTTGTCCCCTGACTGACATACAGATCATTATGTAGTGTTGTCTCCTGACTGACATACAGATCATTATGTAGTGTTGTCCCGATGACATGACATACAGATCATTATGTAGTGTTGTCCCCTGACTGACATACAGATCATTATGTAGTGTTGTCCCCCTGACTGACATACAGATCATTATGTAGTGTTGTCCCCTGACTGACATACAGATCATTATGTAGTGTTGTCCCCTGACTGACATACAGATCATTATGTAGTGTTGTCCCCTGACTGACATACAGATCATTATGTAGTGTTGTCCCCCTGACTGACATACAGATCATTATGTAGTGTTGTCCCCTGACTGACATACAGATCATTATGTAGTGTTGTCCCCTGACTGACATACAGATCATTATGTAGTGTTGTCCCCTGACTGACATACAGATCATTATGTAGTGTTGTCCCCTGACTGACATACAGATCATTATGTAGTGTTGTCCCCTGACTGACATACAGATCATTATGTAGTGTTGTCCCCTGACTGACATACAGATCATTATGTAGTGTTGTCCCCTGACTGACATACAGATCATTATGTAGTGTTGTCCCCCTGACTGACATACAGATCATTATGTAGTGTTGTCCCCTGACTGACATACAGATCATTATGTAGTGTTGTCCCCTGACTGACATACAGATCATTATGTAGTGTTGTCCCCTGACTGACATACAGATCATTATGTAGTGTTGTCCCCTGACTGACATACAGATCATTATGTAGTGTTGTCCCCTGACTGACATACAGATCATTATGTAGTGTTGTCCCCTGACTGACATACAGATCATTATGTAGTGTTGTCCACTGACTGACATACAGATCATTATGTAGTGTTGTCCCCTGACTGACATACAGATCATTATGTAGTGTTGTCCCCTGACTGACATACAGATCATTATGTAGTGTTTTCCCCTGACTGACATACAGATCATTATGTAGTGTTGTCCCTGACTGACATACAGATCATTATGTAGTGTTGTCCCCTGACTGACATAGACATACAGATCATTATGTAGTGTTGTCCCCTGACTGACATACAGATCATTATGTAGTGTTGTCCCTGACTGACATGACATACAGATCATTATGTAGTGTTGTCCCCTGACTGACATACAGATCATTATGTAGTGTTGTCCCCTGACTGACATACAGATCATTATGTAGTGTTGTCCCCCTGACTGACATACAGATCATTATGTAGTGTTGTCCCCTGACTGACATACAGATCATTATGTAGTGTTGTCCCCTGACTGACATACAGATCATTACGTAGTGTTGTCCCCTGACTGACATACAGATCATTATGTAGTGTTGTCCCCTGACTGACATACAGATCATTATGTAGTGTTGTCCCCTGACTGACATACAGATCATTATGTAGTGTTGTCCCCTGACTGACATACAGATCATTATGTAGTGTTGTCCCCTGACTGACATACAGATCATTATGTAGTGTTGTCCCCTGACTGACATACAGATCATTATGTAGTGTTGTCCCTGACTGACATGACATACAGATCATTATGTAGTGTTGTCCCCCTGACTGACATACAGATCATTATGTAGTGTTGTCCCCTGACTGACATACAGATCATTATGTAGTGTTGTCCCCTGACTGACATACAGATCATTATGTAGTGTTGTCCCCTGACTGACATACAGATCATTATGTAGTGTTGTCCCCTGACTGACATACAGATCATTATGTAGTGTTGTCCCCTGACTGACATACAGATCATTATGTAGTGTTGTCCCCTGACTGACATACAGATCATTATGTAGTGTTGTCCCCTGACTGACATACAGATCATTATGTAGTGTTGTCCCCTGACTGACATACAGATCATTATGTAGTGTTGTCCCCTGACTGACATACAGATCATTATGTAGTGTTGTCCCCTGACTGACATACAGATCATTATGTAGTGTTGTCCCCTGACTGACATACAGATCATTATGTAGTGTTGTCCCCTGACTGACATACAGATCATTATGTAGTGTTGTCCCCTGACTGACATACAGATCATTATGTAGTGTTGTCCCCTGACTGACATACAGATCATTATGTAGTGTTGTCCCCTGACTGACATACAGATCATTATGTAGTGTTGTCCCCTGACTGACATACAGATCATTATGTAGTGTTGTCCCCTGACTGACATACAGATCATTATGTAGTGTTGTCCCCTGACTGACATACAGATCATTATGTAGTGTTGTCCCCTGACTGACATACAGATCATTATGTAGTGTTGTCCCCTGACTGACATACAGATCATTATGTAGTGTTGTCCCCATGACTGACATACAGATCATTATGTAGTGTTGTCCCCCTGACTGACATACATATCATTATGTAGTGTTGTCCCTTGACTGACATACAGATCATTATGTAGTGTTGTCTCCTGACTGACATACAGATCATTATGTAGTGTTGTCCCCTGACTGACATACAGATCATTATGTAGTGTTGTCCCCTGACTGACATACAGATCATTATGTAGTGTTGTCCCCTGACTGACATACAGATCATTATGTAGTGTTGTCCCCTGACTGACATACAGATCATTATGTAGTGTTGTCCCCTGACTGACATACAGATCATTATGTAGTGTTGTCCCCTGCTGACTGACATACAGATCATTATGTAGTGTTGTCCCCTGACTGACATACAGATCATTATGTAGTGTTGTCCCTGACTGACAATACAGATCATTATGTAGTGTTGTCCCCTGACTGACATACAGATCATTATGTAGTGTTGTCCCCTGACTGACATACAGATCATTATGTAGTGTTGTCCCCCTGACTGACACAAGACATACAGATCATTATGTAGTGTTGTCCCCTGACTGACATACAGATCATTATGTAGTGTTGTCCCCTGACTGACATACAGATCATTATGTAGTGTTGTCCCCTGACTGACATACAGATCATTATGTAGTGTTGTCCCCTGACTGACATACAGATCATTATGTAGTGTTGGCCCCTGACTGACATACAGATCATTATGTAGTGTTGTCCCCTGACTGACATACAGATCATTATGTAGTGTTGTCCCCTGACTGACATACAGATCATTATGTAGTGTTGTCCCTGACTGACATACAGATCATTACGTAGTGTTGTCCCCTGACTGACATACAGATCATTATGTAGTGTTGTCCCCTGACTGACATACAGATCATTATGTAGTGTTGTCCCCTGACTGACATACAGATCATTATGTAGTGTTGTCCCCTGACTGACATACAGATCATTATGTAGTGTTGTCCCCTGACTGACATACAGATCATTATGTAGTGTTGTCCCCTGACTGACATACAGATCATTATGTAGTGTTGTCCCCTGACTGACATCATACAGATCATTATGTAGTGTTGTCCCCTGACTGACATACAGATCATTATGTAGTGTTGTCCCCTGACTGACATACAGACTCATTATGTAGTGTTGTCCCCTGACTGACATACAGATCATTATGTAGTGTTGTCCCTACTGACATGACATACAGATCATTATGTAGTGTTGTCCCCTGACTGACATACAGATCATTATGTAGTGTTGTCCCCTGACTGACATACAGATCATTATGTAGTGTTGTCCCCTGACTGACATACAGATCATTATGTAGTGTTGTCCCCTGACTGACATACAGATCATTATGTAGTGTTGTCCCCTGACTGACATACAGATCATTATGTAGTGTTGTCCCCCTGACTGACATACAGATCATTATGTAGTGTTGTCCCCTGACTGACATACAGATCATTATGTAGTGTTGTCCCCTGACTGACAACAGATCATTATGTAGTGTTGTCCCCTGACTGACATACAGATCATTATGTAGTGTTGTCCCCTGACTGACATACAGATCATTATGTAGTGTTGTCCCCTGACTGACATACAGATCATTATGTAGTGTTGTCCCCTGACTGACATACAGATCATTATGTAGTGTTGTCCCCTGACTGACATACAGATCATTATGTAGTGTTGTCCCCTGACTGACATACAGATCATTATGTAGTGTTGTCCCCTGACTGACATACAGATCATTATGTAGTGTTGTCCCCTGACTGACATACAGATCATTATGTAGTGTTGTCCCCTGACTGACATACAGATCATTATGTAGTGTTGTCCCCTGACTGACATACAGATCATTATGTAGTGTTGTCCCCCTGACTGACATACAGATCATTATGTAGTGTTGTCCCCTGACTGACATACAGATCATTATGTAGTGTTGTCCCCTGACTGACATACAGATCATTATGTAGTGTTGTCCCCTGACTGACATACAGATCATTATGTAGTGTTGTCCCCTGACTGACATACAGATCATTATGTAGTGTTGTCCCCTGACTGACATACAGATCATTATGTAGTGTTGTCCCCTGACTGACATACAGATCATTATGTAGTGTTGTCCCCTGACTGACATACAGATCATTATGTAGTGTTGTCCCCTGACTGACATACAGATCATTATGTAGTGTTGTCCCCTGACTGACATACAGATCATTATGTAGTGTTGTCCCCTGACTGACATACAGATCATTATGTAGTGTTGTCCCCTGACTGACATACAGATCATTATGTAGTGTTGTCCCCTGACTGACATACAGATCATTATGTAGTGTTGTCCCCTGACTGACATACAGATCATTATGTAGTGTTGTCCCCTGACTGACATACAGATCATTATGTAGTGTTGTCCCTGACTGACATGACATACAGATCATTATGTAGTGTTGTCCCCTGACTGACATACAGATCATTATGTAGTGTTGTCCCCTTGACTGACATACAGATCATTATGTAGTGTTGTCCCCTGACTGACATACAGATCATTATGTAGTGTTGTCCCCTGACTGACATACAGATCATTATGTAGTGTTGTCCCCTGACTGACATACAGATCATTATGTAGTGTTGTCCCCTGACTGACATACAGATCATTATGTAGTGTTGTCCCCCTGACTGACATACAGATCATTATGTAGTGTTGTCCCCTGACTGACATACAGATCATTATGTAGTGTTGTCCCCTGACTGACATACAGATCATTATGTAGTGTTGTCCCCTGACTGACATACAGATCATTATGTAGTGTTGTCCCCTGACTGACATACAGATCATTATGTAGTGTTGTCCCCTGACTGACATACAGATCATTATGTAGTGTTGTCCCCTGACTGACATACAGATCATTATGTAGTGTTGTCCCCTGACTGACACTACAGATCATTATGTAGTGTTGTCCCCTGACTGACATACAGATCATTATGTAGTGTTGTCCCCTGACTGACATACAGATCATTATGTAGTGTTGTCCCCTGACTGACATACAGATCATTATGTAGTGTTGTCCCCTGACTGACATACAGATCATTATGTAGTGTTGTCCCCTGACTGACATACAGATCATTATGTAGTGTTGTCCCCTGACTGACATACAGATCATTATGTAGTGTTGTCCCCTGACTGACATACAGATCATTATGTAGTGTTGTCCCCTGACTGACATACAGATCATTATGTAGTGTTGTCCCCTGACTGACATACAGATCATTATGTAGTGTTGTCCCCTGACTGACATACAGATCATTATGTAGTGTTGTCCCCTGACTGACATACAGATCATTATGTAGTGTTGTCCCCCTGACTGACATACAGATCATTATGTAGTGTTGTCCCCTGACTGACATACAGATCATTATGTAGTGTTGTCCCTCTGACTGACATACAGATCATTATGTAGTGTTGTCCCCTGACTGACATACAGATCATTATGTAGTGTTGTCCCCTGACTGACATACAGATCATTATGTAGTGTTGTCCCCTGACTGACATACAGATCATTATGTAGTGTTGTCCCCTGACTGACATACAGATCATTATGTAGTGTTGTCCCCTGACTGACATACAGATCATTATGTAGTGTTGTCCCCTGACTGACATACAGATCATTATGTAGTGTTGTCCCCTGACTGACATACAGATCATTATGTAGTGTTGTCCCCTGACCATGACATACAGATCATTATGTAGTGTTGTCCCCTGACTGACATACAGATCATTATGTAGTGTTGTCCCTTGACTGACATACAGATCATTATGTAGTGTTGTCCCCTGACTGACATACAGATCATTATGTAGTGTTGTCCCCTGACTGACATACAGATCATTATGTAGTGTTGTCCCCTGACTGACATACAGATCATTATGTAGTGTTGTCCCCTGACTGACATACAGATCATTATGTAGTGTTGTCCCCCTGACTGACATACAGATCATTATGTAGTGTTGTCCCCTGACTGACATACAGATCATTATGTAGTGTTGTCCCCTGACTGACATGACATACAGATCATTATGTAGTGTTGTCCCCTGACTGACATACAGATCATTATGTAGTGTTGTCCCCCTGACACAATGACATACAGATCATTATGTAGTGTTGGTCCCCTGACTGACATACAGATCATTATGTAGTGTTGTCCCCTGACTGACATACAGATCATTATGTAGTGTTGTCCCCTGACTGACATACAGATCATTATGTAGTGTTGTCCCCTGACTGACATACAGATCATTATGTAGTGTTGTCCCCTGACTGACATACAGATCATTATGTAGTGTTGTCCCCTGACTGACATACAGATCATTATGTAGTGTTGTCCCCTGACTGTCATACAGATCATTATGTAGTGTTGTCCCCTGACTGACATACAGATCATTATGTAGTGTTGTCCCCTGACTGACATACAGATCATTATGTAGTGTTGTCCCCTGACTGACATACAGATCATTATGTAGTGTTGTCCCCTGACTGACATACAGATCATTATGTAGTGTTGTCCCCTGACTGACATACAGATCATTATGTAGTGTTGTCCCCTGACTGACATACAGATCATTATGTAGTGTTGTCCCCTGACTGACACTGACATACAGATCATTATGTAGTGTTGTCCCCTGACTGACATACAGATCATTATGTAGTGTTGTCCCCTGACTGACATACAGATCATTATGTAGTGTTGTCCCCTGACTGACATACAGATCATTATGTAGTGTTGTCCCCTGACTGACATACAGATCATTATGTAGTGTTGTCCCCTGACTGACATACAGATCATTATGTAGTGTTGTCCCCTGACTGACATACAGATCATTATGTAGTGTTGTCCCCTGACTGACATACAGATCATTATGTAGTGTTGTCCCCTGACTGACATACAGATCATTATGTAGTGTTGTCCCCTGACTGACATACAGATCATTATGTAGTGTTGTCCCCTGACTGACATACAGATCATTATGTAGTGTTGTCCCCTGACTGACATACAGATCATTATGTAGTGTTGTCCCCTGACTGACATACAGATCATTATGTAGTGTTGTCCCCTGACTGACATACAGATCATTATGTAGTGTTGTCCCCTGACTGACATACAGATCATTATGTAGTGTTGTCCCCTGACTGACATACAGATCATTATGTAGTGTTGTCCCCTGACTGACATACAGATCATTATGTAGTGTTGTCCCCTGACTGACATACAGATCATTATGTAGTGTTGTCCCCTGACTGACATACAGATCATTATGTAGTGTTGTCCCCTGACTGACATACAGATCATTATGTAGTGTTGTCCCCTGACTGACATACAGATCATTATGTAGTGTTGTCCCCTGACTGACATACAGATCATTATGTAGTGTTGTCCCCCTGACTGACATACAGATCATTATGTAGTGTTGTCCCCTGACTGACATACAGATCATTATGTAGTGTTGTCCCCTGACTGACATACAGATCATTATGTAGTGTTGTCCCCTGACTGACATACAGATCATTATGTAGTGTTGTCCCCTGACTGACATACAGATCATTATGTAGTGTTGTCCCCTGACTGACATACAGATCATTATGTAGTGTTGTCCCCTGACTGACATACAGATCATTATGTAGTGTTGTCCCCTGACTGACATACAGATCATTATGTAGTGTTGTCCCCTGACTGACATACAGATCATTATGTAGTGTTGTCCCCTGACTGACATACAGATCATTATGTAGTGTTGTCCCCTGACTGACATACAGATCATTATGTAGTGTTGTCCCCTGACTGACATACAGATCATTATGTAGTGTTGTCCCCTGACTGACATACAGATCATTATGTAGTGTTGTCCCCTGACTGACATACAGATCATTATGTAGTGTTGTCCCCTGACTGACATACAGATCATTATGTAGTGTTGTCCCCTGACTGACATACAGATCATTATGTAGTGTTGTCCCCTGACTGACATACAGATCATTATGTAGTGTTGTCCCCTGACTGACCTGACATACAGATCATTATGTAGTGTTGTCCCCTGACTGACATACAGATCATTATGTAGTGTTGTCCCCTGACTGACATACAGATCATTATGTAGTGTTGTCCCCTGACTGACATACAGATCATTATGTAGTGTTGTCCCCTGACTGACATACAGATCATTATGTAGTGTTGTCCCCTGACTGACATACAGATCATTATGTAGTGTTGTCCCCTGACTGACATACAGATCATTATGTAGTGTTGTCCCCTGACTGACATACAGATCATTATGTAGTGTTGTCCCCTGACTGACATACAGATCATTATGTAGTGTTGTCCCCTGACTGACATACAGATCATTATGTAGTGTTGTCCCTTGACTGACATACAGATCATTATGTAGTGTTGTCCCCTGACTGACATACAGATCATTATGTAGTGTTGTCCCCTGACTGACATACAGATCATTATGTAGTGTTGTCCCCTGACTGACATACAGATCATTATGTAGTGTTGTCCCCTGACTGACATACAGATCATTATGTAGTGTTGTCTCCCTGACTGACACAATGACATACAGATCATTATGTAGTGTTGTCCCCTGACTGACATACAGATCATTATGTAGTGTTGTCCCCTGACTGACATACAGATCATTATGTAGTGTTGTCCCCCTGACTGACATACAGATCATTATGTAGTGTTGTCCCCTGACTGACATACAGATCATTATGTAGTGTTGTCCCTGACTGACTGACATACAGATCATTATGTAGTGTTGTCCCCTGACTGACATACAGATCATTATGTAGTGTTGTCCCCTGACTGACATACAGATCATTATGTAGTGTTGTCCCCTGACTCATACAGATCATTATGTAGTGTTGTCCCCTGACTGACATACAGATCATTATGTAGTGTTGTCCCCCTGACTGACATACAGATCATTACGTAGTGTTGTCCCCTGACTGACATACAGATCATTACGTAGTGTTGTCCCCTGACTGACATACAGATCATTATGTAGTGTTGTCCCCTGACTGACATACAGATCATTATGTAGTGTTGTCCCCATGACTGACATACAGATCATTATGTAGTGTTGTCCTCCTGACTGACATAATGACATACAGCTCATTATGTAGTGTTGTCCCCTGACTGACATACAGATCATTATGTAGTGTTGTCTCCTGACTGACATACAGATCATTATGTAGTGTTGTCCCCTGACTGACACATGACATACAGATCATTATGTAGTGTTGTCCCCTGACTGACATACAGATCATTATGTAGTGTTGTCCCCTGACTGACATACAGATCATTATGTAGTGTTGTCCCCTGACTGACATACAGATCATTATGTAGTGTTGTCCCCTGACTGACATGTACAGATCATTATGTAGTGTTGTCCCCTGACTGACATACAGATCATTATGTAGTGTTGTCCCCTGACTGACATACAGATCATTATGTAGTGTTGTCCCCTGACTGACATACAGATCATTATGTAGTGTTGTCCCCTGACTGACATACAGATCATTATGTAGTGTTGTCCCCTGACTGACATACAGATCATTATGTAGTGTTGTCCCCTGACTGACATACAGATCATTATGTAGTGTTGTCCCCTGACTGACATACAGATCATTATGTAGTGTTGTCCCCTGACTGACATACAGATCATTATGTAGTGTTGTCCCCTGACTGACATACAGATCATTATGTAGTGTTGTCCCCTGACTGACATACAGATCATTATGTAGTGTTGTCCCCTGACTGACATACAGATCATTATGTAGTGTTGTCCCCTGACTGACATACAGATCATTATGTAGTGTTGTCCCCTGACTGACATACAGATCATTATGTAGTGTTGTCCCCTGACTGACATACAGATCATTATGTAGTGTTGTCCCCTGACTGACATACAGATCATTATGTAGTGTTGTCCCCTGACTGACATACAGATCATTATGTAGTGTTGTCCCCTGACTGACATACAGATCATTATGTAGTGTTGTCCCCTGACTGACATACAGATCATTATGTAGTGTTGTCCCCTGACTGACATACAGATCATTATGTAGTGTTGTCCCCTGACTGACATACAGATCATTATGTAGTGTTGTCCCCTGACTGACATACAGATCATTATGTAGTGTTGTCCCCTGACTGACATACAGATCATTATGTAGTGTTGTCCCCTGACTGACATACAGATCATTATGTAGTGTTGTCCCCTGACTGACATACAGATCATTATGTAGTGTTGTCCCCTGACTGACATACAGATCATTATGTAGTGTTGTCCCCTGACTGACATACAGATCATTATGTAGTGTTGTCCCCTGACTGACATACAGATCATTATGTAGTGTTGTCCCCTGACTGACATACAGATCATTATGTAGTGTTGTCCCCTGACTGACATACAGATCATTATGTAGTGTTGTCCCCTGACTGACATACAGATCATTATGTAGTGTTGTCCCCTGACTGACATACAGATCATTATGTAGTGTTGTCCCCTGACTGACATACAGATCATTATGTAGTGTTGTCCCCTGACTGACATACAGATCATTATGTAGTGTTGTCCCCTGACTGACATACAGATCATTATGTAGTGTTGTCCCCTGACTGACATACAGATCATTATGTAGTGTTGTCCCCTGACTGACATACAGATCATTATGTAGTGTTGTCCCCTGACTGACATACAGATCATTATGTAGTGTTGTCCCCTGACTGACATACAGATCATTATGTAGTGTTGTCCCCTGACTGACATACAGATCATTATGTAGTGTTGTCCCCTGACTGACATACAGATCATTATGTAGTGTTGTCCCCCTGACTGACATACAGATCATTATGTAGTGTTGTCCCCTGACTGACATATACAGATCATTATGTAGTGTTGTCCCCTGACTGACATACAGATCATTATGTAGTGTTGTCCCCCTGACTGTCATACAGATCATTATGTAGTGTTGTCCCCTGACTGACATACAGATCATTATGTAGTGTTGTCCCCTGACTGACATGACATACAGATCATTATGTAGTGTTGTTCCCCTGACTGACATACAGATCATTATGTAGTGTTGTCCCCTGACTGACATACAGATCATTATGTAGTGTTGTCCCCTGACTGACATACAGATCATTATGTAGTGTTGTCCCCTGACTGACATACAGATCATTATGTAGTGTTGTCCCCTGACTGACACAATGACATACAGATCATTATGTAGTGTTGTCCCCTGACTGACATACAGATCATTATGTAGTGTTGTCCCCTGACTGACATACAGATCATTATGTAGTGTTGTCCCCTGACTGACATACAGATCATTATGTAGTGTTGTCCCCTGACTGACATACAGATCATTATGTAGTGTTGTCCCCTGACTGACATACAGATCATTATGTAGTGTTGTCCCCTGACTGACATACAGATCATTATGTAGTGTTGTCCCCTGACTGACATACAGATCATTATGTAGTGTTGTCCCCTGACTGACATACAGATCATTATGTAGTGTTGTCCCCTGACTGACATACAGATCATTATGTAGTGTTGTCCCCCTGACTGACATACAGATCATTATGTAGTGTTGTCCCCTGACTGACATACAGATCATTATGTAGTGTTGTCCCCTGACTGACATACAGATCATTATGTAGTGTTGTCCCCTGACTGACATACAGATCATTATGTAGTGTTGTCCCCTGACTGACATACAGATCATTATGTAGTGTTGTCCCCTGACTGACATACAGATCATTATGTAGTGTTGTCCCCTGACTGACATACAGATCATTATGTAGTGTTGTCCCCTGACTGACATACAGATCATTATGTAGTGTTGTCCCCTGACTGACATACAGATCATTATGTAGTGTTGTCCCCCTGACTGACATACAGATCATTATGTAGTGTTGTCCCCTGACTGACATACAGATCATTATGTAGTGTTGTCCCCTGACTGACATACAGATCATTATGTAGTGTTGTCCCCTGACTGACATACAGATCATTATGTAGTGTTGTCCCCTGACTGACATACAGATCATTATGTAGTGTTGTCCCCTGACTGACATACAGATCATTATGTAGTGTTGTCCCCTGACTGACATACAGATCATTATGAAGTGTTGTCCCTATGACTGTCATACAGATCATTATGTAGTGTTGTCCCCTGACTGACATACAGATCATTATGTAGTGTTGTCCCCTGACTGACATACAGATCATTATGTAGTGTTGTCCCCTGACTGACATACAGATCATTATGTAGTGTTGTCCCCTGACTGACATACAGATCATTATGTAGTGTTGTCCCCTGACTGACATACAGATCATTATGTAGTCTTGTCCCCTGACTGACATACAGATCATTATGTAGTGTTGTCTTCCTGACTGACATACAGATCATTATGTAGTGTTGTCCCCCTGACTGACACAATGACATACAGATCATTATGTAGTGTTGTCCCCTGACTGACATACAGATCATTATGTAGTGTTGTCCCCTGACTGACATACAGATCATTATGTAGTGTTGTCCCCTGACAGACATACAGATCATTATGTAGTGTTGTCCCCTGACTGACATACAGATCATTATGTAGTGTTGTCCCCCTGACTGACATACAGATCATTATGTAGTGTTGTCCCCTGACTGACATACAGATCATTATGTAGTGTTGTCCCCCTGACTGACATACAGATCATTATGTAGTGTTGTCCCCTGACTGACATACAGATCATTATGTAGTGTTGTCCCCTGACTGACATACAGATCATTATGTAGTGTTGTCCCCTGACTGACATACAGATCATTATGTAGTGTTGTCCCCTGACTGACATACAGATCATTATGTAGTGTTGTCCCCTGACTGACATACAGATCATTATGTAGTGTTGTCCCCTGACTGACATACAGATCATTATGTAGTGTTGTCCCCTGACTGACATACAGATCATTATGTAGTGTTGTCCCCCTGACTGACATACAGATCATTATGTAGTGTTGTCCCCCTGACTGACATACAGATCATTATGTAGTGTTGTCCCCCGACTGACATACAGATCATTATGTAGTGTTGTCCCCTGACTGTCATACAGATCATTATGTAGTGTTGTCCCCCTGACTGACATACAGATCATTATGTAGTGTTGTCCCCTGACTGACATACAGATCATTATGTAGTGTTGTCCCCTGACTGACATACAGATCATTATGTAGTGTTGTCCCCTGACTGACATACAGATCATTATGTAGTGTTGTCCCCTGACTGACATACAGATCATTATGTAGTGTTGTCCCCTGACTGACATACAGATCATTATGTAGTGTTGTCCCCTGACTGACATACAGATCATTATGTAGTGTTGTCCCCTGACTGACATAATGACATACAGATCATTATGTAGTGTTGTCCCCTGACTGACATACAGATCATTATGTAGTGTTGTCCCCTGACTGACATACAGATCATTATGTAGTGTTGTCCCCTGACTGACATACAGATCATTATGTAGTGTTGTCCCCTGACTGACATACAGATCATTATGTAGTGTTGTCCCCTGACTGACATACAGATCATTATGTAGTGTTGTCCCCTGACTGACATACAGATCATTATGTAGTGTTGTCCCCTGACTGACATACAGATCATTATGTAGTGTTGTCCCCTGACTGACATACAGATCATTATGTAGTGTTGTCCCCTGACTCATAATGACATACAGATCATTATGTAGTGTTGTCCCCTGACTGACATACAGATCATTATGTAGTGTTGTCCCCTGACTGACCAATGACATACAGATCATTATGTAGTGTTGTCCCCTGACTGACATACAGATCATTATGTAGTGTTTTCCCCTGACTGACATACAGATCATTATGTAGTGTTGTCCCACTGACTGACATACAGATCATTATGTAGTGTTGTCCCCTGACTGACATACAGATCATTATGTAGTGTTCTCCCCTGACTGACATACAGATCATTATGTAGTGTTCTCCCCTGACTGACATACAGATCATTATGTAGTGTTGTCCCCTGACTGACATACAGATCATTATGTAGTGTTGTCCCCCTGACTGTTATACAGATCATTATGTAGTGTTGTCCCCTGACTGACACTGACATACAGATCATTATGTAGTGTTGTCCCCTGACTGACATACAGATCATTATGTAGTGTTGTCCCCTGACTGACATACAGATCATTATGTAGTGTTGTCCCCTGACTGACATACAGATCATTATGTAGTGTTGTCCCCTGACTGACATACAGATCATTATGTATTGTTGTCCCCCTATCATACAGATCATTATGTAGTGTTGTCCCCCTGACTGTCATACAGATCATTATGTAGTGTTGTCCCCTGACTGTCATACAGATCATTATGTAGTGTTGTCCCCCTGACTGACATACAGATCATTATGTAGTGTTGTCCCCTGACTGACATACAGATCATTATGTAGTGTTGTCCCCTGACTGACATACAGATCATTATGTAGTGTTGTCCCCTGACTGACATACAGATCATTATGTAGTGTTGTCCTCCTGACTGACATAATGACATACAGCTCATTATGTAGTGTTCTCCCTGACTGACATACAGATCATTATGTAGTGCTGTCTTCCTGACTGACATACAGATCATTATGTAGTGTTGTCCCCCTGACTGACACAATGACATACAGATCATTATGTAGTGTTGTCCCCTGACTGACATACAGATCATTATGTAGTGTTGTCCCCTGACTGAAATACAGATCATTACGTAGTGTTGTCCCCTGACTGACATACAGATCATTATGTAGTGTTGTCCCCTGACTGACATACAGATCATTATGTAGTGTTGTCCCCTGACTGACATACAGATCATTATGTAGTGTTGTCCCCTGACTGACATACAGATCATTATGTAGTGTTGTCCCCTGACTGACATACAGATCATTATGTAGTGTTGTCCCCTGACTGACATACAGATCATTATGTAGTGTTGTCCCCCTGACTGACATACAGATCATTATGTAGTGTTGTCCCCTGACTGACATAGATCATTATGTAGTGTTGTCCCCTGACTGACATACAGATCATTATGTAGTGTTGTCCCCTGACTGACATACAGATCATTATGTAGTGTTGTCCCCTGACTGACATACAGATCATTATGTAGTGTTGTCCCCTGACTGACATACAGATCATTATGTAGTGTTGTCCCCTGACTGACATACAGATCATTATGTAGTGTTGTCCCCTGACTGACATACAGATCATTATGTAGTGTTGTCCCCTGACTGACATACAGATCATTATGTAGTGTTGTCCCCTGACTGACATACAGATCATTATGTAGTGTTGTCCCCTGACTGACATACAGATCATTATGTAGTGTTGTCCCCTGACTGACATACAGATCATTATGTAGTGTTGTCCCCTGACTGACATACAGATCATTATGTAGTGTTGTCCCCTGACTGACATACAGATCATTATGTAGTGTTGTCCCCCTGACTGACATACAGATCATTATGTAGTGTTGTCCCCTGACTGACATACAGATCATTATGTAGTGTTGTCCCCTGACTGACATACAGATCATTATGTAGTGTTGTCCCCTGACTGACATACAGATCATTATGTAGTGTTGTCCCCTGACTGACATACAGATCATTATGTAGTGTTGTCCCCTGACTGACATACAGATCATTATGTAGTGTTGTCCCCTGACTGACATACAGATCATTATGTAGTGTTGTCCCCTGACTGACATACAGATCATTATGTAGTGTTGTCCCCTGACTGACATACAGATCATTATGTAGTGTTGTCCCCTGACTGACATACAGATCATTATGTAGTGTTGTCCCCATGACTGTCATACAGATCATTATGTAGTGTTGTCCCCTGACTGACATACAGATCATTATGTAGTGTTGTCCCCTGACTGACATACAGATCATTATGTAGTGTTGTCCCCTGACTGACATACAGATCATTATGTAGTGTTGTCCCCTGACTGACATACAGATCATTATGTAGTGTTGTCCCCTGACTGACATACAGATCATTATGTAGTGTTGTCCCCCTGACTGACATACAGATCATTATGTAGTGTTCTCCCCTGACTGACACAATGACATACAGATCATTATGTAGTGTTGTTCCCCTGACTGACATAGATCATTATGTAGTGTTGTCCCCTGACTGACATACAGATCATTATGTAGTGTTGTCCCCCTGACTGACATACAGATCATTATGTAGTGTTGTCCCCTGACAGACATACAGATCATTATGTAGTGTTGTCCCCTGACTGACATACAGATCATTATGTAGTGTTGTCCCCTGACTGACATACAGATCATTATGTAGTGTTGTCCCCTGACTGACATACAGATCATTATGTAGTGTTGTCCCCTGACTGACATACAGATCATTATGTAGTGTTGTCCCCTGACTGATATACAGATCATTATGAAGTGTTGTCCCTATGACTGTCATACAGATCATTATGTAGTGTTGTCCCCTGACTGACATACAGATCATTATGTAGTGTTGTCCCCTGACTGACATACAGATCATTATGTAGTGTTGTCCCCTGACTGACATACAGATCATTATGTAGTGTTGTCCCCTGACTGACATACAGATCATTATGTAGTGTTGTCCCCCTGACTGACACAATGACATACAGATCATTATGTAGTGTTGTTCCCCTGACTGACATACAGATCATTATGTAGTGTTGTCCCCCTGACTGACACAATGACATACAGATCATTATGTAGTGTTCGCCCCTGACTGACATACAGATCATTATGTAGTGTTCTCCCCTGACTGACACAATGACATACAGATCATTATGTAGTGTTCTCCCCTGACTGACACAATGACATACAGATCATTATGTAGTGTTGTCCCCTGACTGACATACAGATCATTATGTAGTGTTGTCCCCTGACTGACATACAGATCATTATGTAGTGTTGTCCCCTGACTGACATACAGATCATTATGTAGTGTTGTCCCCTGACTGTCATACAGATCATTATGTAGTGTTGTCCCCTGACTGTCATACAGATCATTATGTAGTGTTGTCCCCTGACTGACATACAGATCATTATGTAGTGTTGTCCCCTGACTGACATACAGATCATTATGTAGTGTTGTCCCCTGACTGACATACAGATCATTATGTAGTGTTGTCCCCATGACTGACATACAGATCATTATGTAGTGTTGTCCTCCTGACTGACACAATGACATACAGCTCATTATGTAGTGTTGTCCCCTGACTGACATACAGATCATTATGTAGTGTTGTCTTCCTGACTGACATACAGATCATTATGTAGTGTTGTCCCCCTGACTGACACATGACATACAGATCATTATGTAGTGTTGTCCCCTGACTGACATACAGATCATTATGTAGTGTTGTCCCCTGACTGAAATACAGATCATTATGTAGTGTTGTCCCCTGACTGACATACAGATCATTATGTAGTGTTGTCCCCTGACTGACACAATGACATACAGATCATTATGTAGTGTTGTCCCCTGACTGACATACAGATCATTATGTAGTGTTGTCCCCTGACTGACATACAGATCATTATGTAGTGTTGTCCCCTGACTGACATACAGATCATTATGTAGTGTTGTCCCCTGACTGACATACAGATCATTATGTAGTGTTGTCCCCTGACTGACATACAGATCATTATGTAGTGTTGTCCCCTGACTGACATACAGATCATTATGTAGTGTTGTCCCCTGACTGACATTCAGATCATTATGTAGTGTTGTCCCCTGACAGACATACAGATCATTATGTAGTGTTGTCCCCTGACAGACATACAGATCATTATGTAGTGATGTCCCCCTGACTGACATACAGATCATTATGTAGTGTTGTCCACCTGACTGACATACAGATCATTATGTAGTGTTGTCTCCCTGACTGACATACAGATCATTATGTAGTGTTGTCCCCCTGACTGACATACAGATCATTATGTAGTGTTGTCCCCTGACTGACATACAGATCATTATGTAGTGTTGTCCCCTGACTGACATACAGATCATTATGTAGTGTTGTCCCCTGACTGACATACAGATCATTATGTAGTGTTGTCCCCCTGACTGTCATACAGATCATTATGTAGTGTTGTCCCCTGACTGACATACAGATCATTATGTAGTGTTGTCCCCTGACTGACATACAAATCATTATGTAGTGTTGTCCCCTGACTGACACAATGACATACAGATCATTATGTAGTGTTCTCCCCTGACTGACATACAGATCATTATGTAGTGTTGTCCCCTGACAGACATACAGATCATTATGTAGTGTTGTCCCCCTGACTGACATACAGATCATTATGTAGTGTTGTCCCCCTGACTGACATACAGATCATTATGTAGTGTTGTCCCCTGACTGACATAGATCATTATGTATTGTTGTCCCCCTGAAAGTCATACAGATCATTATGTAGTGTTGTCCCCTGACTGACATACAGATCATTATGTAGTGTTGTCCCCTGACTGACATACAGATCATTATGTAGTGTTGTCCCCTGACTGACATACAGATCATTATGTAGTGTTGTCCCCCTGACTGACATACAGATCATTATGTAGTGTTGTCCCCTGACTGACATACAGATCATTATGTAGTGTTGTCCCCTGACTGACATACAGATCATTATGTAGTGTTGTCCCCTGACTGACATACAGATCATTATGTAGTGTTGTCCCCCTGACTGACATACAGATCATTATGTAGTGTTGTCCCCTGACTGACATACAGATCATTATGTAGTGTTGTCCCCTGACTGACATACAGATCATTATGTAGTGTTGTCCCCTGACTGACATACAGATCATTATGTAGTGTTGTCCCCTGACTGACATACAGATCATTATGTAGTGTTGTCCCCCTGACTGTCATACAGATCATTATGTAGTGTTGTCCCCTGACTGACATACAGATCATTATGTAGTGTTGTCCCCCTGACTGACACAATGACATACAGATCATTATGTAGTGTTCGCCCCTGACTGACATACAGATCATTATGTAGTGTTGTCCCCTGACTGTCATACAGATCATTATGTAGTGTTGTCCCCCTGAATGACATACAGATCATTATGTAGTGTTGTCTCCCTGACTGACATAATGACATACAGATCATTATGTAGTGTTGTCCCCTGACTGACATAGATCATTATGTAGTGTTGTCCCCCTGACTGACATACAGCTCATTATGTAGTGTTGTCCCCTGACTGACATACAGATCATTATGTAGTGTTGTCTTCCTGACTGACATACAGATCATTATGTAGTGTTGTCCCCCTGACTGACACAATGACATACAGATCATTATGTAGTGTTGTCCCCTGACTGACATACAGATCATTATGTAGTGTTGTCCCCTGACTGACATACAGATCATTATGTAGTGTTGTCCCCCTGACTGACATACAGATCATTATGTAGTGTTGTCCCCTGACTGACATACAGATCATTATGTAGTGTTGTCCCCTGACTGACATACAGATCATTATGTAGTGTTGTCCCCTGACTGACATACAGATCATTATGTAGTGTTGTCCCCTGACTGACATACAGATCATTATGTAGTGTTGTCCCTATGACTGTCATACAGATCATTATGTAGTGTTGTCCCCCTGATTCTCATACAGATCATTATGTAGTGTTGTCCCCCTGACTGTCATACAGATCATTATGTAGTGTTGTCCCCCTGACTGTCATACAGATCATTATGTAGTGTTGTCCCCTGACTGTCATACAGATCATTATGTAGTGTTGTCCCCTGACTGACATACAGATCATTATGTAGTGTTGTCCCCCTGACTGACATACAGATCATTATGTAGTGTTGTCCCCCTGACTGACATACAGATCATTATGTAGTGTTGTCCCCTGACTGACATACAGATCATTATGTAGTGTTGTCCCCTGACTGACATACAGATCATTATGTAGTGTTGTCCCCTGACTGACATACAGATCATTATGTAGTGTTGTCCCCCTGACTGACATACAGATCATTATGTAGTGTTGTCCCCTGACTGACATACAGATCATTATGTAGTGTTGTCCCCTGACTGACATACAGATCATTATGTAGTGTTGTCCCCTGACTGACATACAGATCATTATGTAGTGTTGTCCCCTGACTGACATACAGATCATTATGTAGTGTTGTCCCCTGACTGACATACAGATCATTATGTAGTGTTGTCCCCTGACTGATATACAGATCATTATGAAGTGTTGTCCCTATGACTGTCATACAGATCATTATGTAGTGTTGTCCCCTGACTGACATACAGATCATTATGTAGTGTTGTCCCCTGACTGACATACAGATCATTATGTAGTGTTGTCCCCTGACTGACATACAGATCATTATGTAGTGTTGTCCCCTGACTGACATACAGATCATTATGTAGTGTTATCTCCCTGACTGAAACAATGACATACAGATCATTATGTAGTGTTCTCCCCTGACTGACATACAGATCATTATGTAGTGTTGTCTTCCTGACTGACATACAGATCATTATGTAGTGTTGTCCCCCTGACTGACACAATGACATACAGATCATTATGTAGTGTTGTCCCCTGACTGACATACAGATCATTATGTAGTGTTGTCCCCTGACTGACATTCAGATCATTATGTAGTGTTGTCCCCTGACTGACATACAGATCATTATGTAGTGTTGTCCCCTGACTGACATACAGATCATTATGTAGTGTTGTCCCCTGACTGACATACAGATCATTATGTAGTGTTGTCCCCTGACTGACATACAGATCATTATGTAGTGTTGTCTCCCTGACTGACATACAGATCATTATGTAGTGTTGTCCCCCTGACTGACATACAGATCATTATGTAGTGTTGTCCCCTGACTGACATACAGATCATTATGTAGTGTTGTCCCCTGACTGATATACAGATCATTATGTAGTGTTGTCCCCCTGACTGACATACAGATCATTATGTAGTGTTGTCCCCCTGAAAGTCATACAGATCATTATGTAGTGTTGTCCCCCTGACTGACATACAGATCATTATGTAGTGTTGTCCCCTGACTGAAATACAGATCATTATGTAGTGTTGTCTCCCTGACTGACATACAGATCATTATGTAGTGTTGTCCCCCTGACTGACATACAGATCATTATGTAGTGTTGTCCCCCCGACTGTAATACAGATCATTATGTAGTGTTGTCCCCTGACTGTCATACAGATCATTATGTAGTGTTGTCCCCCTGACTGACATACAGATCATTACGTAGTGTTGTCCCCCTGACTGACATACAGATCATTACGTAGTGTTGTCCCCTGACTGACATACAGATCATTACGTAGTGTTGTCCCCTGACTGACATACAGATCATTATGTAGTGTTGTCCCCTGACTGACATACAGATCATTATGTAGTGTTGTCCACTGACTGACATACAGATCATTATGTAGTGTTGTCCCCATGACTGACATACAGATCATTATGTAGTGTTGTCCTCCTGACTGACATAATGACATACAGCTCATTATGTAGTGTTCTCCCTGACTGACATACAGATCATTATGTAGTGTTGTCCCCCTGACTGACACAATGACATACAGATCATTATGTAGTGTTGTCCCCTGACTGACATACAGATCATTATGTAGTGTTGTACCCTGACTGACATACAGATCATTATGTAGTGTTGTCCCCTGACTGACATACAGATCATTATGTAGTGTTGTCCCCTGACTGACATACAGATCATTATGTAGTGTTGTCCCCTGACTGACATACAGATCATTATGTAGTGTTGTCCCCTGACTGACATACAGATCATTATGTAGTGTTGTCCCCTGACTGACATACAGATCATTATGTAGTGTTGTCCCCTGACTGACATACAGATCATTATGTAGTGTTGTCCCCTGACTGACATACAGATCATTATGTAGTGTTGTCCCCTGACTGACATACAGATCATTATGTAGTGTTGTCCCCTGACTGACATACAGATCATTATGTAGTGTTGTCCCCCTGACTGACACAATGACATACAGATCATTATGTAGTGTTGTCCCCTGACTGACATACAGATCATTATGTAGTGTTGTCCCCTGACTGACATACAGATCATTATGTAGTGTTGTCCCCTGACTGACATACAGATCATTATGTAGTGTTGTCCCCTGACTGACATACAGATCATTATGTAGTGTTGTCCCCTGACTGACATACAGATCATTATGTAGTGTTGTCCCCTGACTGACATACAGATCATTATGTAGTGTTGTCCCCTGACTGACATACAGATCATTATGTAGTGTTGTCCCCTGACTGACATACAGATCATTATGTAGTGTTGTCCCCTGACTGACATACAGATCATTATGTAGTGTTGTCCCCTGACTGACATACAGATCATTATGTAGTGTTGTCCCCTGACATGACATACAGATCATTATGTAGTGTTGTCCCCTGACTGACATACAGATCATTATGTAGTGTTGTCCCCTGACTGACATACAGATCATTATGTAGTGTTGTCCCCTGACTGACATACAGATCATTATGTAGTGTTGTCCCCTGACTGACATACAGATCATTATGTAGTGTTGTCCCCTGACTGACATACAGATCATTATGTAGTGTTGTCCCCTGACTGACATACAGATCATTATGTAGTGTTGTCCCCTGACTGACATACAGATCATTATGTAGTGTTGTCCCCTGACTGACATACAGATCATTATGTAGTGTTGTCCCCTGACTGACATACAGATAATTATGTAGTGTTGTCCACTGACTGACATACAGATCATTATGTAGTGTTGTCCACTGACTGACATACAGATCATTATGTAGTGTTGTCCACTGACTGACATACAGATCATTATGTAGTGTTTTCCCCTGACTGACATACAGATCATTATGTAGTGTTGTCCCACAGACTGACATACAGATCATTATGTAGTGTTGTTCCCCTGACTGACACAATGACATACAGATCATTATGTAGTGTTGTCCCCTGACTGACATACAGATCATTATGTAGTGTTGTCCCCTGACTGACAAATGACATACAGATCATTATGTAGTGTTGTCCCCTGACTGACATACAGATCATTATGTAGTGTTGTCCACTGACTGACATACAGATCATTATGTAGTGTTGTCCACTGACTGACATACAGATCATTATGTAGTGTTGTCCCCTGACTGACATACAGATCATTATGTAGTGTTGTCCCCTGACTGACATACAGATCATTATGTAGTGTTGTCCCCCTGACTGACATACAGATCATTATGTAGTGTTGTCCCCTGACTGACATACAGATCATTATGTAGTGTTGTCCCCTGACTGACATACAGATCATTATGTAGTGTTGTCCCCTGACTGACATACAGATCATTATGTAGTGTTGTCCCCCTGACTGACATACAGATCATTATGTAGTGTTGTCCCCTGACTGACATACAGATCATTATGTAGTGTTGTCCCCTGACTGACATACAGATCATTATGTAGTGTTGTCCCCTGACTGACATTGACATACAGATCATTATGTAGTGTTGTCCCCTGACTGACATACAGATCATTATGTAGTGTTGTCCCCCTGACTGACATACAGATCATTATGTAGTGTTGTCCCCCTGACTGACATACAGATCATTATGTAGTGTTGTCCCCTGACTGACATACAGATCATTATGTAGTGTTGTCCCCTGACTGACATACAGATCATTATGTAGTGTTGTCCCCTGACTGACATACAGATCATTATGTAGTGTTGTCCCCTGACTGACATACAGATCATTATGTAGTGTTGTCCCCTGACTGACATACAGATCATTATGTAGTGTTGTCCCCTGACTGACATACAGATCATTATGTAGTGTTGTCCCCTGACTGACATACAGATCATTATGTAGTGTTGTCCCCTGACTGACATACAGATCATTATGTAGTGTTGTCCCCCTGACTGACATACAGATCATTATGTAGTGTTGTCCCCCTGACTGACATACAGATCATTATGTAGTGTTGTCCCCTGACTGACATACAGATCATTATGTAGTGTTGTCCCCTGACTGACATACAGATCATTATGTAGTGTTGTCCCCCTGACTGACATACAGATCATTATGTAGTGTTGTCCCCTGACTGACATACAGATCATTATGTAGTGTTGTCCCCTGACTGACATACAGATCATTATGTAGTGTTGTCCCCTGACTGACATACAGATCATTATGTAGTGTTGTCCCCTGACTGACATACAGATCATTATGTAGTGTTGTCCCCTGACTGACATACAGATCATTATGTAGTGTTGTCCCCTGACTGACATACAGATCATTATGTAGTGTTGTCCCCTGACTGACATACAGATCATTATGTAGTGTTGTCCCCTGACTGACATACAGATCATTATGTAGTGTTGTCCCCTGACTGACATACAGATCATTATGTAGTGTTGTCCCCTGACTGACATACAGATCATTATGTAGTGTTGTCCCCCTGACTGACATACAGATCATTATGTAGTGTTGTCCCCTGACTGACATACAGATCATTATGTAGTGTTGTCCCCTGACTGACATACAGATCATTATGTAGTGTTGTCCCCTGACTGACATACAGATCATTATGTAGTGTTGTCCCCTGACTGACATACAGATCATTATGTAGTGTTGTCCCCTGACTGACATACAGATCATTATGTAGTGTTGTCCCCTGACTGACATACAGATCATTATGTAGTGTTGTCCCCTGACTGACATACAGATCATTATGTAGTGTTGTCCCCTGACTGACATACAGATCATTATGTAGTGTTGTCCCCTGACTGACATACAGATCATTATGTAGTGTTGTCCCCTGACTGACATACAGATCATTATGTAGTGTTGTCCCCTGACTGACATACAGATCATTATGTAGTGTTGTCCCCTGACTGACATACAGATCATTATGTAGTGTTGTCCCCTGACTGACATACAGATCATTATGTAGTGTTGTCCCCTGACTGACATACAGATCATTATGTAGTGTTGTCCCCTGACTGACACAATGACATACAGATCATTATGTAGTGTTGTTCCCCTGACTGACATACAGATCATTATGTAGTGTTGTCCCCTGACTGACATACAGATCATTATGTAGTGTTGTCCCCCTGACTGACATACAGATCATTATGTAGTGTTGTCCCCTGACTGACATACAGATCATTATGTAGTGTTGTCCCCTGACTGACATACAGATCATTATGTAGTGTTGTCCCCTGACTGACATACAGATCATTATGTAGTGTTGTCCCCTGACTGACATACAGATCATTATGTAGTGTTGTCCCCTGACTGACATACAGATCATTATGTAGTGTTGTCCCCTGACTGACATACAGATCATTATGAAGTGTTGTCCCTATGACTGTCATACAGATCATTCTGTAGTGTTGTCCCCCTGACTGTCATACAGATAATTATGTAGTGTTGTCCCCTGACTGACATACAGATCATTATGTAGTGTTGTCCCCTGACTGACATACAGATCATTATGTAGTGTTTTCCCCTGACTGACATACAGATCATTATGTAGTGTTCTCCCCTGACTGACACAATGACATACAGATCATTATGTAGTGTTGTCCCCTGACTGACATACAGATCATTATGTAGTGTTGTCCCCTGACTGACACATGACATACAGATCATTATGTAGTGTTGTCCCCCTGACTGACATACAGATCATTATGTAGTGTTGTCCCTGACTGACATGACATACAGATCATTATGTAGTGTTGTCCCCTGACTGACATACAGATCATTATGTAGTGTTGTCCCCTGACTGACATACAGATCATTATGTAGTGTTGTCCCCTGACTGACATACAGATCATTATGTATTGTTGTCCCCTGACTATCATACAGATCATTATGTAGTGTTGTCCCCCCGACTGTAATACAGATCATTATGTAGTGTTGTCCCCTGACTGTCATACAGATCATTATGTAGTGTTGTCCCCCTGACTGACATACAGATCATTATGTAGTGTTGTCCCCCTGACTGACATACAGATCATTATGTAGTGTTGTCCCCTGACTGACATACAGATCATTATGTAGTGTTGTCCCCTGACTGACATACAGATCATTATGTAGTGTTGTCCTCCTGACTGACATAATGACATACAGCTCATTATGTAGTGTTGTCCCCTGACTGACATACAGATCATTATGTAGTGTTGTCCTCCTGACTGACATACAGATCATTATGTAGTGTTGTCCCCCTGACTGACAATGACATACAGATCATTATGTAGTGTTGTCCCCTGACTGACATACAGATCATTATGTAGTGTTGTCCCCTGACTGACATACAGATCATTATGTAGTGTTGTCCCCTGACTGACATACAGATCATTATGTAGTGTTGTCCCCTGACTGACATACAGATCATTATGTAGTGTTGTCCCCTGACTGACATACAGATCATTATGTAGTGTTGTCCCCTGACTGACATACAGATCATTATGTAGTGTTGTCCCCTGACTGACATACAGATCATTATGTAGTGTTGTCCCCTGACTGACATACAGATCATTATGTAGTGTTGTCCCCTGACTGACATACAGATCATTATGTAGTGTTGTCCCCTGACTGACATACAGATCATTATGTAGTGTTGTCCCCTGACTGACATACAGATCATTATGTAGTGTTGTCCCCTGACTGACATACAGATCATTATGTAGTGTTGTCCCCTGACTGACATACAGATCATTATGTAGTGTTGTCCCCTGACTGACATACAGATCATTATGTAGTGTTGTCCCCTGACTGACATACAGATCATTATGTAGTGTTGTCCCCTGACTGACATACAGATCATTATGTAGTGTTGTCCCCTGACTGACATACAGATCATTATGTAGTGTTGTCCCCTGACTGACATACAGATCATTATGTAGTGTTGTCCCCTGACTGACATACAGATCATTATGTAGTGTTGTCCCCTGACTGACATACAGATCATTATGTAGTGTTGTCCCCCTGACTGACATACAGATCATTATGTAGTGTTGTCCCCTGACTGACATACAGATCATTATGTAGTGTTGTCCCCTGACTGACATACAGATCATTATGTAGTGTTGTCCCCTGACTGACATACAGATCATTATGTAGTGTTGTCCCCTGACTGACATACAGATCATTATGTAGTGTTGTCCCCTGACTGACATACAGATCATTATGTAGTGTTGTCCCCTGACTGACATACAGATCATTATGTAGTGTTGTCCCCTGACTGACATACAGATCATTATGTAGTGTTGTCCCCTGACTGACATACAGATCATTATGTAGTGTTGTCCCCTGACTGACATACAGATCATTATGTAGTGTTGTCCCCTGACTGACATACAGATCATTATGTAGTGTTGTCCCCTGACTGACATACAGATCATTATGTAGTGTTGTCCCCTGACTGACATACAGATCATTATGTAGTGTTGTCCCCTGACTGACATACAGATCATTATGTAGTGTTGTCCCCTGACTGACATACAGATCATTATGTAGTGTTGTCCCCTGACTGACATACAGATCATTATGTAGTGTTGTCCCCTGACTGACATACAGATCATTATGTAGTGTTGTCCCCTGACTGACATACAGATCATTATGTAGTGTTGTCCCCCTGACTGACATACAGATCATTATGTAGTGTTGTCCCCCTGACTGACATACAGATCATTATGTAGTGTTGTCCCCCTGACTGACACAATGACATACAGATCATTATGTAGTGTTGTCCCCTGACTGACATACAGATCATTATGTAGTGTTGTCCCCTGACTGACATACAGATCATTATGTAGTGTTGTCCCCTGACTGACATACAGATCATTATGTAGTGTTGTCCCCTGACTGACATACAGATCATTATGTAGTGTTGTCCCCTGACTGACATACAGATCATTATGTAGTGTTGTCCCCTGACTGACATACAGATCATTATGTAGTGTTGTCCCCTGACTGACATACAGATCATTATGTAGTGTTGTCCCCTGACTGACATACAGATCATTATGTAGTGTTGTCCCCTGACTGACATACAGATCATTATGTAGTGTTGTCCCCTGACTGACATACAGATCATTATGTAGTGTTGTCCCCTGACTGACATACAGATCATTATGTAGTGTTGTCCCCTGACTGACATACAGATCATTATGTAGTGTTGTCCCCTGACTGACATACAGATCATTATGTAGTGTTGTCCCCTGACTGACATACAGATCATTATGTAGTGTTGTCCCCTGACTGACATACATACAGATCATTATGTAGTGTTGTCCCCTGACTGACATACAGATCATTATGTAGTGTTGTCCCCTGACTGACACAATGACATACAGATCATTATGTAGTGTTGTCCCCTGACTGACATACAGATCATTATGTAGTGTTGTCCCCTGACTGACACATACAGATCATTATGTAGTGTTGTCCCCTCTGACTGACATACAGATCATTATGTAGTGTTGTCCCCTGACTGACATACAGATCATTATGTAGTGTTGTCCCCTGACTGACATACAGATCATTATGTAGTGTTGTCCCCTGACTGACATACAGATCATTATGTAGTGTTGTCCCCTGACTGACATACAGATCATTATGTAGTGTTGTCCCCTGACTGACATACAGATCATTATGTAGTGTTGTCCCCTGACTGACATACAGATCATTATGTAGTGTTGTCCCCTGACTGACATACAGATCATTATGTAGTGTTGTCCCCTGACTGACATACAGATCATTATGTAGTGTTGTCCCCTGACTGACATACAGATCATTATGTAGTGTTGTCCCCTGACTGACATACAGATCATTATGTAGTGTTGTCCCCCTGACTGACATGACATACAGATCATTATGTAGTGTTGTCCCCTGACTGACATACAGATCATTATGTAGTGTTGTCCCCTGACTGACATACAGATCATTATGTAGTGTTGTCCCCTGACTGACACATGACATACAGATCATTATGTAGTGTTGTCCCCTGACTGACATACAGATCATTATGTAGTGTTGTCCCCTGACTGACATACAGATCATTATGTAGTGTTGTCCCCTGACTGACATACAGATCATTATGTAGTGTTGTCCCCTGACTGACATACAGATCATTATGTAGTGTTGTCCCCTGACTGACATACAGATCATTATGTAGTGTTGTCCCCTGACTGACATACAGATCATTATGTAGTGTTGTCCCCTGACTGACATACAGATCATTATGTAGTGTTGTCCCCTGACTGACATACAGATCATTATGTAGTGTTGTCCCCTGACTGACATACAGATCATTATGTAGTGTTGTCCCCTGACTGACATACAGATCATTATGTAGTGTTGTCCCCTGACTGACATACAGATCATTATGTAGTGTTGTCCCCTGACTGACATACAGATCATTATGTAGTGTTGTCCCCTGACTGACATACAGATCATTATGTAGTGTTGTCCCCTGACTGACATACAGATCATTATGTAGTGTTGTCCCCCTGACTGACATACAGATCATTATGTAGTGTTGTCCCCTGACTGACATACAGATCATTATGTAGTGTTGTCCCCCTGACTGACATACAGATCATTATGTAGTGTTGTCCCCTGACTGACATACAGATCATTATGTAGTGTTGTCCCCTGACTGACATACAGATCATTATGTAGTGTTGTCCCCTGACTGACATACAGATCATTATGTAGTGTTGTCCCCTGACTGACATACAGATCATTATGTAGTGTTGTCCCCTGACTGACATACAGATCATTATGTAGTGTTGTCCCCTGACTGACATACAGATCATTATGTAGTGTTGTCCCCTGACTGACATACAGATCATTATGTAGTGTTGTCCCCTGACTGACATACAGATCATTATGTAGTGTTGTCCCCTGACTGACATACAGATCATTATGTAGTGTTGTCCCCTGACTGACATACAGATCATTATGTAGTGTTGTCCCCTGACTGACATACAGATCATTATGTAGTGTTGTCCCCTGACTGACATACAGATCATTATGTAGTGTTGTCCCCTGACTGACATACAGATCATTATGTAGTGTTGTCCCCTGACTGACACAATGACATACAGATCATTATGTAGTGTTGTTCCCCTGACTGACATACAGATCATTATGTAGTGTTGTCCCCTGACTGACACAATGACATACAGATCATTATGTAGTGTTGTCCCCTGACTGACATACAGATCATTATGTAGTGTTGTCCCCTGACTGACATACAGATCATTATGTAGTGTTGTCCCCTGACTGACATACAGATCATTATGTAGTGTTGTCCCCTGACTGACATACAGATCATTATGTAGTGTTGTCCCCTGACTGACATACAGATCATTATGTAGTGTTGTCCCCTGACTGACATACAGATCATTATGTAGTGTTGTCCCCTGACTGACATACAGATCATTATGTAGTGTTGTCCCCTGACTGTCATACAGATCATTATGTAGTGTTGTCCCCTGACTGACATACAGATCATTATGTAGTGTTGTCCCCTGACTGACATACAGATCATTATGTAGTGTTGTCCCCTGACTGACATACAGATCATTATGTAGTGTTGTCCCCTGACTGACATACAGATCATTATGTAGTGTTGTCCCCTGACTGACATAATGACATACAGATCATTATGTAGTGTTGTCCCCTGACTGACATACAGATCATTATGTAGTGTTGTCTTCCTGACTGACATACAGATCATTATGTAGTGTTGTCCCCTACTGACACTGACATACAGATCATTATGTAGTGTTGTCCCCTGACTGACATACAGATCATTATGTAGTGTTGTCCCCTGACTGACATACAGATCATTATGTAGTGTTGTCCCCTGACTGACATACAGATCATTATGTAGTGTTGTCCCCTGACTGACATACAGATCATTATGTAGTGTTGTCCCCTGACTGACATACAGATCATTATGTAGTGTTGTCCCCTGACTGACATACAGATCATTATGTAGTGTTGTCCCCTGACTGACATACAGATCATTATGTAGTGTTGTCCCCTGACTGACATACAGATCATTATGTAGTGTTGTCCCCTGACTGACATACAGATCATTATGTAGTGTTGTCCCCTGACTGACATACAGATCATTATGTAGTGTTGTCCCCTGACTGACATACAGATCATTATGTAGTGTTGTCCCCTGACTGACATACAGATCATTATGTAGTGTTGTCCCCTGACTGACATACAGATCATTATGTAGTGTTGTCCCCTGACTGACATACAGATCATTATGTAGTGTTGTCCCCTGACTGACATACAGATCATTATGTAGTGTTGTCCCCTGACTGACATACAGATCATTATGTAGTGTTGTCCCCTGACTGACATACAGATCATTATGTAGTGTTGTCCCCTGACTGACATACAGATCATTATGTAGTGTTGTCCCCTGACTGACATACAGATCATTATGTAGTGTTGTCCCCTGACTGACATACAGATCATTATGTAGTGTTGTCCCCTGACTGACATACAGATCATTATGTAGTGTTGTCCCCTGACTGACATACAGATCATTATGTAGTGTTGTCCCCTGACTGACATACAGATCATTATGTAGTGTTGTCCCCTGACTGACATACAGATCATTATGTAGTGTTGTCCCCTGACTGACATACAGATCATTATGTAGTGTTGTCCCCTGACTGACATACAGATCATTATGTAGTGTTGTCCCCTGACTGACATACAGATCATTATGTAGTGTTGTCCCCTGACTGACATACAGATCATTATGTAGTGTTGTCCCCTGACTGACATACAGATCATTATGTAGTGTTGTCCCCTGACTGACATACAGATCATTATGTAGTGTTGTCCCCTGACTGACATACAGATCATTATGTAGTGTTGTCCCCTGACTGACATACAGATCATTATGTAGTGTTGTCCCCTGACTGACATACAGATCATTATGTAGTGTTGTCCCCTGACTGACATACAGATCATTATGTAGTGTTGTCCCCTGACTGACATACAGATCATTATGTAGTGTTGTCCCCTGACTGACATACAGATCATTATGTAGTGTTGTCCCCTGACTGACATACAGATCATTATGTAGTGTTGTCCCCTGACTGACATACAGATCATTATGTAGTGTTGTCCCCTGACTGACATACAGATCATTATGTAGTGTTGTCCCCCTGACTGACATACAGATCATTATGTAGTGTTGTCCCTGACTGACATGACATACAGATCATTATGTAGTGTTGTTCCCCTGACTGACATAGATCATTATGTAGTGTTGTCCCCTGACTGACATACAGATCATTATGTAGTGTTGTCCCCCTGACTGACATACAGATCATTATGTAGTGTTGTCCCCTGACTGACATACAGATCATTATGTAGTGTTGTCCCCTGACTGACATACAGATCATTATGTAGTGTTGTCCCCTGACTGACATACAGATCATTATGTAGTGTTGTCCCCTGACTGACATACAGATCATTATGTAGTGTTGTCCCCTGACTGACATACAGATCATTATGTAGTGTTGTCCCCTGACTGATATACAGATCATTATGAAGTGTTGTCCCTATGACTGTCATACAGATCATTATGTAGTGTTGTCCCCTGACTGACATACAGATCATTATGTAGTGTTGTCCCCTGACTGACATACAGATCATTATGTAGTGTTGTACCCTGACTGACATACAGATCATTATGTAGTGTTGTCCCCTTGACTGACATACAGATCATTATGTAGTGTTGTCTCCCTGACTGACACAATGACATACAGATCATTATGTAGTGTTGTTCCCCTGACTGACATACAGATCATTATGTAGTGTTGTCCCCCTGACTGACACAATGACATACAGATCATTATGTAGTGTTCGCCCCTGACTGACATACAGATCATTATGTAGTGTTCTCCCCTGACTGACACAATGACATACAGATCATTATGTAGTGTTCTCCCCTGACTGACACAATGACATACAGATCATTATGTAGTGTTGTCCCCTGACTGACATACAGATCATTATGTAGTGTTGTCCACTGACTGACATACAGATCATTATGTAGTGTTGTCCCCTGACTGACATACAGATCATTATGTATTGTTGTCCCCCTATCATACAGATCATTATGTAGTGTTGTCCCCCCGACTGTAATACAGATCATTATGTAGTGTTGTCCCCTGACTGTCATACAGATCATTATGTAGTGTTGTCCCCCTGACTGACATACAGATCATTACGTAGTGTTGTCCCCCTGACTGACATACAGATCATTACGTAGTGTTGTCCCCTGACTGACATACAGATCATTACGTAGTGTTGTCCCCTGACTGACATACAGATCATTATGTAGTGTTGTCCCCTGACTGACATACAGATCATTATGTAGTGTTGTCCCCTGACTGACATACAGATCATTATGTAGTGTTGTCCCCATGACTGACATACAGATCATTATGTAGTGTTGTCCTCCTGACTGACATAATGACATACAGCTCATTATGTAGTGTTCTCCCTGACTGACATACAGATCATTATGTAGTGCTGTCTTCCTGACTGACATACAGATCATTATGTAGTGTTGTCCCCCTGACTGACACAATGACATACAGATCATTATGTAGTGTTGTCCCCTGACTGACATACAGATCATTATGTAGTGTTGTCCCCTGACTGACATACAGATCATTATGTAGTGTTGTCCCCTGACTGACATACAGATCATTATGTAGTGTTCTCCCCTGACTGACACAATGACATACAGATCATTATGTAGTGTTGTCCCCTGACTGACATACAGATCATTATGTAGTGTTGTCCCCTGACTGACATACAGATCATTATGTAGTGTTGTCCCCTGACTGACATACAGATCATTACGTAGTGTTGTCCGCTGACTGACATACAGATCATTATGTAGTGTTGTCCCCTGACTGACATACAGATCATTATGTAGTGTTGTCCCCTGACTGACATACAGATCATTATGTAGTGTTGTCCCCTGACTGACATTCAGATCATTATGTAGTGTTGTCCCCTGACAGACATACAGATCATTATGTAGTGTTGTCCCCTGACAGACATACAGATCATTATGTAGTGATGTCCCCTGACTGACATACAGATCATTATGTAGTGTTGTCCACCTGACTGACATACAGATCATTATGTAGTGTTGTCTCCCTGACTGACATACAGATCATTATGTAGTGTTGTCCCCCTGACTGACATACAGATCATTACGTAGTGTTGTCCCCTGACTGACATACAGATCACTATGTAGTGTTGTCCCCTGACTGATATACAGATCATTATGTAGTGTTGTCCCCCTGACTGACATACAGATCATTATGTAGTGTTGTCCCCCTGAAAGTCATACAGATCATTATGTAGTGTTGTCCCCCTGACTGACATACAGATCATTATGTAGTGTTGTCCCCTGACTGACATACAGATCATTATGTAGTGTTGTCCCGTGACTGACATACAGATCATTATGTAGTGTTGTCACCTGACTGACATACAAATCATTATGTAGTGTTGTCCACCTGACTGACACAATGACATACAGATCATTATGTAGTGTTGTCCCCCTGACTGACATACAGATCATTATGTAATGTTGTTCCCCTGAGTGACATACAGATCATTATGTAGTGTTGTCCCCCTGACTGACATACAAATCATTATGTAGTGTTGTCCCCCTGACTGACATACAGATCATTATGTAGTGTTGTCCCCCTGACTGACATACAGATCATTATGTAGTGTTGTCCCCGACTGACATACAGATCATTACATAGTGTTGTCCCCCTGACTGACATACAGATCATTATGTAGTGTTGTCCCCCTGACTGACATACAGATCATTATGTAGTGTTGTCCCCGACTGACATACAGATCATTATGTAATGTTGTTCCCCTGAGTGACATACAGATCATTATGTAGTGTTGTCCCCCTGACTGACATACAAATCATTATGTAGTGTTGTCCCCCTGACTGACATACAGATCATTATGTAGTGTTGTCCCCCTGACTGACATACAGATCATTATGTAGTGTTGTCCCCTGACTGACATACAGATCATTATGTAGTGTTGTCCCCCTGACTGACATACAGATCATTATGTAGTGTTGTCCCCTGACTGACATACAGATCATTATGTAGTGTTGTCCCCCGACTGACATACAGATCATTATGTAGTGTTGTCCCCCTGACTGACATACAGATCATTATGTAGTGTTGTCCCCCTGACTGACACAATGACATACAGATCATTATGTAGTGTTCGCCCCTGACTGACATACAGATCATTATGTAGTGTTGTCCCCTGACTGTCATACAGATCATTATGTAGTGTTGTCCCCCTGAATGACATAAATCATTATGTAGTGTTGTCTCCCTGACTGACATAATGACATACAGATCATTATGTAGTGTTGTCCCCTGACTGACATAGATCATTATGTAGTGTTGTCCCCCTGACTGACATACAGATCATTATGTAGTGTTGTCCCCCTGACTGACATACAGATCATTATGTAGAGTTGTCTCCCTGACTGACATACAGATCATTATGTAGTGTTGTCTCCCTGACTGACACAATGACATACAGATCATTATGTAGTGTTGTCCCCCTGACTGACATACAGATCATTATGTAGTGTTGTCCCCTGACTGACATACGGATCATTATGTAGTGTTGTCCCCCTGACTGACATACGGATCATTATGTAGTGTTGTCCCCCTGACTGACATACAGATCATTATGTAGTGTTGTCCCCTGACTGACATACAGATCATTATGTAGTGTTGTCCCCTGACTGACATACAGATCATTATGTAGTGTTGTCCCCTGACTGACATACAGATCATTATGTAGTGTTGTCCCCCTGACTGACATACAGATCATTATGTAGTGTTGTCCCCTGACTGACATACAGATCATTATGTAGTGTTGTCCCCCTGACTGACATACAGATCATTATGTAGTGTTGTCCCCTGACTGACATACAGATCATTATGTAGTGTTGTCCCCTGACTGACATACAGATCATTATGTAGTGTTGTCCCCCTGACTGTCATACATATAATTATGTAGTGCTGTCCCCTGACTGACATAATGACATACAGATCATTATGTAGTGTTGTCCCCTGACTGACATACAGATCATTATGTAATGTTGTTCCCCTGAGTGACATACAGATCATTATGTAGTGTTGTCCCCCTGACTGACATACAGATCATTATGTAGTGTTGTCCCCCTGACTGACATACAGATCATTATGTAGTGTTGTCCCCTGACTGACATACAGATCATTATGTAGTGTTGTCCCCTGACTGACATACAGATCATTATGTAGTGTTGTCCCCTGACTGACATACAGATCATTATGTAGTGTTGTCCCCTGACTGACATACAGATCATTATGTAGTGTTGTCCCCTGACTGACATACAGATCATTATGTAGTGTTGTCCCCTGACTGACATACAGATCATTATGTAGTGTTGTCCCCTGACAGACATACAGATCATTATGTAGTGATGTCCCCCTGACTGACATACAGATCATTATGTAGTGTTGTCCACCTGACTGACATACAGATCATTATGTAGTGTTGTCTCCCTGACTGACATACAGATCATTATGTAGTGTTGTCCCCCTGACTGACATACAGATCATTACGTAGTGTTGTCCCCTGACTGACATACAGATCATTATGTAGTGTTGTCCCCTGACTGATATACAGATCATTATGTAGTGTTGTCCCCCTGACTGACATACAGATCATTATGTAGTGTTGTCCCCTGAAAGACATACAGATCATTATGTAGTGTTGTCCCCTGACTGACATACAGATCATTATGTAGTGTTGTCCCGTGACTGACATACAGATCATTATGTAGTGTTGTCCCCTGACTGACATACAGATCATTATGTAGTGTTGTCCCCTGACTGACATACAGATCATTATGTAGTGTTGTCACCTGACTGACATACAAATCATTATGTAGTGTTGTCCACCTGACTGACACAATGACATACAGATCATTATGTAGTGTTGTCCCCCTGACTGACATACAGATCATTATGTAATGTTGTTCCCCTGAGTGACATACAGATCATTATGTAGTGTTGTCCCCTGACTGACATACAAATCATTATGTAGTGTTGTCCCCTGACTGACATACAGATCATTATGTAGTGTTGTCCCCTGACTGACATACAGATCATTATGTAGTGTTGTCCCCTGACTGACATACAGATCATTACGTAGTGTTGTCCCCCTGACTGACATACAGATCATTATGTAGTGTTGTCCCCCTGACTGACATACAGATCATTATGTAGTGTTGTCCCCGACTGACATACAGATCATTATGTAATGTTGTCCCCCTGACTGACATACAGATCATTATGTAGTGTTGTCCCCTGACTGACATACAGATCATTATGTAGTGTTGTCCCCCACTGACATACAGATCATTATGTAGTGTTGTCCCCCACTGACATACAGATCATTATGTAGTGTTGTCCCCCTGACTGACATACAGATCATTATGTAGTGTTGTCCCCCTGACTGACACAATGACATACAGATCATTATGTAGTGTTCGCCCCTGACTGACATGCATATCATTATGTAGTGTTGTCCCGACTGACATACAGATCATTATGTAGTGTTGTCCACCTGACTGACACAATGACATACAGATCATTATGTAGTGTTGTCCCCCTGACTGACATACAGATCATTATGTAATGTTGTTCCCCTGAGTGACATACAGATCATTATGTAGTGTTGTCCCCCTGACTGACATACAAATCATTATGTAGTGTTGTCCCCCTGACTGACATACAGATCATTATGTAGTGTTGTCCCCTGACTGACATACAGATCATTATGTAGTGTTGTCCCCTGACTGACATACAGATCATTATGTAGTGTTGTCCCCCTGACTGACATACAGATCATTATGTAGTGTTGTCCCCCTGACTGACATACAGATCATTATGTAGTGTTGTCCCCTGACTGACATACAGATCATTATGTAGTGTTGTCCCCCTGACTGACATACAGATCATTATGTAGTGTTGTCCCCTGACTGACATACAAATCATTATGTAGTGTTGTCCCCCTGACTGACATACAGATCATTATGTAGTGTTGTCCCCCTGACTGACATACAGATCATTATGTAGTGTTGTCCCCTGACTGACATACAGATCATTATGTAGTGTTGTCCCCCGACTGACATACAGATCATTATGTAGTGTTGTCCCCTGACTGACATACAGATCATTATGTAGTGTTGTCCCCTGACTGACATACAGATCATTATGTAGTGTTGTCCCCCTGACTGACATACAGATCATTATGTAGTGTTGTCCCCCTGACTGACATACAGATCATTATGTAGTGTTGTCCCCTGACTGACAATTACAGATCATTATGTAGTGTTGTCCCCTGACTGACATACAGATCATTATGTAGTGTTGTCCCCTGACTGTCATACAGATCATTATGTAGTGTTGTCCCCTGACTGTCATACAGATCATTATGTAGTGTTGTCTCCCTGACTGACATAATGACATACAGATCATTATGTAGTGTTGTCCCCTGACTGACATACAGATCATTATGTAGTGTTGTCCCCCTGACTGACATACAGATCATTATGTAGTGTTGTCCCCCTGACTGACATACAGATCATTATGTAGTGTTGTCCCCTGACTGACATACAGATCATTATGTAGAGTTGTCCCCTGACTGACATACAGATCATTATGTAGTGTTGTCCCCTGACTGACACAATGACATACAGATCATTATGTAGTGTTGTCCCCCTGACTGACATACAGATCATTATGTAGTGTTGTCCCCCTGACTGACATACAGATCATTATGTAGTGTTGTCCCCTGACTGACATACAGATCATTATGTAGTGTTGTCCCCGCTGACCATGACATACAGATCATTATGTAGTGTTGTCCCCCTGACTGACATACAGATCATTATGTAGTGTTGTCCCCTGACTGACATACAGATCATTATGTAGTGTTGTCCCCTGACTGACATACAGATCATTATGTAGTGTTGTCCCCGACTGACATACGGATCATTATGTAGTGTTGTCCCCCTGACTGACATACAGATCATTATGTAGTGTTGTCCCCCTGACTGACATACAGATCATTATGTAGTGTTGTCCCCCTGACTGACATACAGATCATTATGTAGTGTTGTCCCCTGACTGACATACAGATCATTATGTAGTGTTGTCCCCCTGACTGACATACAGATCATTATGTAGTGTTGTCCCCCTGACTGACATACAGATCATTATGTAGTGTTGTCCCCTGACTGACATACAGATCATTATGTAGTGTTGTCCCCTGACTGACATACAGATCATTATGTAGTGTTGTCCCCCTGACTGACATACAGATCATTATGTAGTGTTGTCCCCCTGACTGACATACAGATCATTATGTAGTGTTGTCCCCCTGACTGACATACAGATCATTATGTAGTGTTGTCCCCCTGACTGACATACAGATCATTATGTAGTGTTGTCCCCTGACTGACATACAGATCATTATGTAGTGTTGTCCCCTGACTGACATACAGATCATTATGTAGTGTTGTCCCCTGACTGACATACAGATCATTATGTAGTGTTGTCCCCTGACTGACATACAGATCATTATGTAGTGTTGTCCCCCTGACTGACATACAGATCATTATGTAGTGTTGTCCCCCTGACTGACATACAGATCATTATGTAGTGTTGTCCCCCTGACTGACATACAGATCATTATGTAGTGTTGTCCCCCTGACTGACATACAGATCATTATGTAGTGTTGTCCCCTGACTGACATGACATACAGATCATTATGTAGTGTTGTCCCCTGACTGACATACAGATCATTATGTAGTGTTGTCCCCTGACTGACATACAGATCATTATGTAGTGTTGTCCCCCTGACTGACATACAGATCATTATGTAGTGTTGTCCCCCTGACTGACATACAGATCATTATGTAGTGTTGTCCCCCTGACTGACATACAGATCATTATGTAGTGTTGTCCCCCTGACTGACATACAGATCATTATGTAGTGTTGTCCCCTGACTGACATACAGATCATTATGTAGTGTTGTCCCCTGACTGACATACAGATCATTATGTAGTGTTGTCCCCCTGACTGACATACAGATCATTATGTAGTGTTGTCCCCTGACTGACATACAGATCATTATGTAGTGTTGTCCCCCTGACTGACATACAGATCATTATGTAGTGTTGTCCCCCTGACTGACATACAGATCATTACGTAGTGTTGTCCCCCTGACTGACATACAGATCATTATGTAGTGTTGTCCCCCTGACTGACATACAGATCATTATGTAGTGTTGTCCCCTGACTGACATACAGATCATTATGTAGTGTTGTCCCCCTGACTGACATACAGATCATTATGTAGTGTTGTCCCCCTGACCTGACATACAGATCATTATGTAGTGTTGTCCCCCTGACACATGACATACAGATCATTATGTAGTGTTGTCCCCCTGACATGACATACAGATCATTATGTAGTGTTGTTCCCCTGACTGACATACAGATCATTATGTAGTGTTCTCCCCTGACTGACACAATGACATACAGATCATTATGTAGTGTTGTTCCCCTGACTGACATACAGATCATTATGTAGTGTTGTCCCCGACTGACATACAGATCATTATGTAGTGTTGTCCCCGACTGACATACAGATCATTATGTAGTGTTGTCCCCTGACAGACATACAGATCATTATGTATTGTTGTCCCCGACTGACATACAGATCATTATGTATTGTTGTCCCCCTAACTATCATACAGATCATTATGTAGTGTTGTCCCCCGGACTGTAATACAGATCATTATGTAGTGTTGTCCCCTGACTGTCATACAGATCATTATGTAGTGTTGTCCCCCTGAATGACACAATGACATACAGATCATTATGTAGTGTTGTCCCCCTGACTGACATACAGATCATTATGTAGTGTTGTCCCCCTGACTGACATACAGATCATTATGTAGTGTTGTCTCCCTGACTGACACAATGACATACAGATCATTATGTAGTGTTGTCCCCCTGACTGACATACGGATCATTATGTAGTGTTGTCCCCCTGACTGACATACGGATCATTATGTAGTGTTGTCCCCCTGACTGACATACGGATCATTATGTAGTGTTGTCCCCCTGACAGACATACAGATCATTATGTAGTGTTGTCCCCCTGACAGACATACAGATCATTATGTAGTGTTGTCCCCCTGACTGACATACAGATCATTATGTAGTGTTGTCCCCTGACTGACATAGATCATTATGTAGTGTTGTCCCCCTGACTGACATACAGATCATTATGTAGTGTTGTCCCCCTGACTGACATACAGATCATTATGTAGTGTTGTCCCCCTGACTGACATACAGATCATTATGTAGTGTTGTCCCCTGACTGACATACAGATCATTATGTAGTGTTGTCCCCTGACTGACATACAGATCATTATGTAGTGTTGTCCCCCTGACTGACATACAGATCATTATGTAGTGTTGTCCCCTGACTGACATACAGATCATTATGTAGTGTTGTCCCCCTGACTGACATACAGATCATTATGTAGTGTTGTCCCCCTGACTGACATACAGATCATTATGTAGTGTTGTCCCCCTGACTGACATACAGATCATTATGTAGTGTTGTCCCCTGACTGACATACAGATCATTATGTAGTGTTGTCCCCCTGACTGACATACAGATCATTATGTAGTGTTTTCCCCCTGACTGACATACAGATCATTATGTAGTGTTTTCCCCCTGACTGACATACAGATCATTATGTAGTGTTTTCCCCCTGACTGACATACAGATCATTATGTAGTGTTGTCCCCCTGACTGACATACAGATCATTATGTAGTGTTGTCCCCCTGACTGACATACAGATCATGATGTAGTGTTGTCCCCTTGACTGACATACAGATCATGATGTAGTGTTGTCCCCCTGACTGACATACAGATCATTATGTAGTGTTGTCCCCTGACTGACATACAGATCATTATGTAGTGTTGTCTCCCTGACTGACATACAGATCATTATGTAGTGTTGTCTCCCTGACTGACATACAGATCATTATGTAGTGTTGTCCCCTGACTACATAATGATCTGAATGTCAGTGTTGTCCCCCTGACTGACATACAGATCATTATGTAGTGTTGTCCCCCTGACTGACACAATGACATACAGATCATTATGTAGTGTTGTCCCCCTGACTGACACAATGACATACAGATCATTATGTAGTGTTGTCCCCTGACTGACATACAGATCACTATGTAGTGTATATTCATTCATTCCTCCATCTAGATCACAGCGAGGCCTTTGCAAATATGAGCAAAATCAGCCATTCTATGCAGTGTTCTATTAGACATCGAACAGCATGAAGTTAAATTCACTATGTGTTGTATTGAGTAAATGTGTGAATATCGGTGACAGTTTTTTGAGAACGTTTTGAAACGGGGCGAACAGGCCACTGTCCACACCCCGCCCCCGTGGTATTGTGATACTTGGCCTGGTATTGTATGGTTAGCTACCTGTCTGGGATGCCCAGTCTGTTGACAATACGGTACACAGACAGGGTAACAGTTATCTACCTGTCTGGGATGCCCAGTCTGTTGACAATACGGTACACAGACAGGGTAACAGTTAGCTACCTGTCTGGGATGCCCAGTCTTTTGACAATACGGTACACAGACAGGGTAACAGTCCCTGTCTGGGATGCCCAGTCTGTTGACACTACGGTACACAGACAGGGTAACAGTTAGTTACCTGTCTGGGATGCCCAGTCTGTTGACACTACGGTACACAGACAGGGTAACAGTTAGTCTGGGATGCCTAGTCTGTTGACAATACAGAAGACAGACAGGGTAACAGTTAGCTACCTGTCTGGGATGCCCAGTCTCTTGACACTACGGTACACAGATAGCGTGTTGGCCACATGACGATAGTTGAACCAGAATCTGGATGTGCACACCTAAGGGGAAAATTGACAAAGTTAAATTTTAATTAAATGTTCATGGAGAAAGCACAAAATTCAACATCTTGGACACTTTATATTCCGATTTAAGTGTGTGTGCATAATTGCTCACCAAAACTGCCCAATTGTTTGTGTGTCCACTGTTGAAGAATTGACCAGCTTTAGCCTGCATTATTTCAGAAGGAAAAGGGTAGTTCATTAGGTTAGCTACCACTGCATTGAAATTGAAGCTGAAATTGGGATTTTATTTTAGGAATAAGGCCCGTTTTTCTTTTGAAGCCAGGAGGAGGCTAGTATCAGCTACATGTATGCCTTTACTAGACTTTGGGGATATTTTATATATGAATGCTTCCGCTCAGTGTATGAGATCAATTGACACCCTTTACCATGGCACTTTGAGATTTATTTTAAACTGCAAAACCCTTACGCACCACTGCACTTTGTATACCAGGGTTGGCTGGCCTTCTCTAGTCACTCGTAGGCTCAGTCACTGGTGTACTTTTATTTACAAAACCATTTTGGGTTTACTACCTTTTTATTTGGGCATTTTTATTGTTCAGAAATGTGGTGGGTACTCTCTTCGTTCGCTGGACTTTATCCTGCTAACTGTTCCAAATGTCCAAACTGAATTTGGTAAAATGGCTTTTATGTACTCTGCGCCATCGTCTTGGAACGCCTTACATAATACTTTTAAACTGGAAGAACTTGTCCCGATTGGTGTTTTTAAATCACTGACAAATGTTCTTGAGACTGATTCCCTGACATGTCAATGTTTTTAATTTGCTGTTTTATGATTTTGTTATACTCGTGTGAATTCTATGGTTTTTACTAGATTACTTGTAGTTTTTCATGTTGTCTGTCTGTAATTTTTGTAATGACTTGGTGCTGCCCATCTTGGCCAGGACGCTCTTGAAAAATAGATTTTAAACCTCAATGAGCCCTTCCTGGTTAAATAAAAAAAAGTAAAAAATTGACCAGTTTTAGCCTGCATTATTACAAAAGGAAAAGGGTAGTTCATTAGGTTGGCTACCATTGTATTGACCCGCTTTAGCCTGCATTATTACACAGGGAAAAGGGTAGTTCATTAGGATGGCTAGCATTATATTGCGCAGTACACGAGGACATATGAAAATAGAGTATGGAGGGTGGTGGCTAACTAGTGCTGGTCAATGCGCCGGATGCTTCCCCCCCCATTTCCCAGTCACTTTATTCACAAAATATTTCCCGTAAACATAGAATCAAGATGTTTAGACTATATGCTACTGTCGATAAATTAATAACGACGTTTACTACAAAATACAAAGTGGTCAAAGTATTAGCAATTGTTACAAACAAATGAAGGATAAAATGATGCTTCAAAATGCCAGCAGCATACCAACCCTACAGACCACTGTTGGCTAAACAGGGTTGGTACTGGAGTTAACCACATCTCCTCAAAAATCATCTCTGGTACCTCCTTGATGATTTGGTCCAAAAAAACTACATTTCCTTACTGTCTTTTTCTGTCAAAGTAGTCTTTGTAGCAAACAGCTAGTTAGCTAGCCTACCAAGATAATGTACAAACCACAGAACAAGATCAGACAAGGGTTATTAACGTTAGCTAGCTAACTAGATTAGCAAGGTGTTGTGGTTAAACAGCAAGGTGAAACACATTTTTTTTTAAACGAGTATCGCTAAGAAAAACAATAGGTGCTATATATATTTACCTCAATATTATTACTTTCCACCGCGGCAGGAACAATAAACAGGCTGAAAAGTGTCAATACTTTCAGGGAACAGCAACTAGCCATGTTGCGACAGGAAGAGCTATCGCCAACTGGCGTAGGTACTTCCTGTTTCCTGCTTCTTCTTCTTCTTCTTCTTCTTCTTCTTCTTGTTTGATGATATCACCTGTCCGCAAACAAACGTTTAAGGTGCATGCCGCCACCTACTGTGCTGGAGTGTGCAATTAATCGTAGTCTGACAACTTCTGTACTAAGAAAATATACTGCTCAAAAAAATAAAGGGAACACTTAAACAACATATTCTAGATCTGAATGAAAGAAATCATCTTATTAAATACTTTTTTCTTTACATAGTTGAATGTGCTGACAACAAAATCACACAAAAATAATCAATGGAAATCCAATTTATCAACCCATGGAGGTCTGGATATGGAGTCATACTCAAAATTAAAGTGGAAAAACACACTACAGGCTGATCCAACTTTGATGTAATGTCCTTAAAACAAGTCAAAATGAGGCTCAGTAGTGTGTGTGGCCTCCACGTGCCTGTATGACCTTCATTCAACGCCTGGGCATGCTCCTGATGAGGTGGCAGATGGTCTCCTGAGGGATCTCCTCCCAGACCTGGACTAAAGCATCCGCCAACTCCTGGACAGTCTGTGGTGCAACGTGGCGTTGGTGGATGGAGCGAGACATGATGTCTGCTCAAAAAAATAAAAGGAACACTTAAACAACACAATGTAACTCCAAGTCAATCACACTTCTGTGAAATCAAACTGTCCACTTAGGAAGCAACACTGATTGACAATAAATTTCACATGCTGTTGTGCAAATGGAATAGACAACAGGTGGAAATTATAGGCAATTAGCAAGACACCCCCAATAAAGGAGTGGTTCTGCAGGTGAGGACCACAGAGCACTTCTCAGTTCCTATGCTTCCTGGCTGATGTTTTGGTCACTTTTGAATGCTGGTGGTGCTTTCACTCTAGTGGTAGCATGAGACGGAGTCTACAACCCACACAAGTGGCTCAGGTAGTGCAGCTCATCCAGGATGGCACATCAATGCGAGCTGTGGCAAGAAGGTTTGCTGTGTCTGTCAGCGTAGTGTCCAGAGCATGGAGGCGCTACCAGGAGACAGGCCAGTACATCAGGAGACGTGGAGGAGGCCGTATGAGGGCAACAACCCAGCAGCAGGACCGCTACCTCCGCCTTTGTGCAAGGAGGAGCAGGAGAAACACTGCCAGAGCCCTGCAAAATGACCTCCAGCAAGCCACAAATGTGCATGTGTCTGCTCAAACGGTCAGAAACAGACTCCATGAGGATGGTATGAGGGCCCGACGTCCACAGGTGGGGGTTGTGCTTACAGCCCAACACCGTGCAGGACGTTTGGCATTTGCCAGAGAACACCAAGATTGGCAAATTCGCCACTGGCGCCCTGTGCTCTTCACAGATGAAAGCAGGTTCACACTGAGCACATGTGACAGACGTGACAGAGTCTGGAGACGCCGTGGAGAACGTTCTGCTGCCTGCAACATCCTCCAGCATGACCGGTTTGGCGGTGGGTCAGTCATGGTGTGGGGTGGCATTTCTTTGGGGGGCCGCACAGCCCTCCATGTGCTCGCCAGAGGTAGCCTGACTGCCATTAGGTACCGAGATGAGATCCTCAGACCCCTTGTGAGACCATATGCTGGTGCGGTTGGCCCTGGGTTCCTCCTAATGCAAGACAATGCTAGACCTCATGTGGCTGGAGTGTGTCAGCAGTTCCTGCAAGAGGAAGGCATTGATGCTATGGACTGGCCCGCCCGTTCCCCAGACCTGAATCCAATTGTGCACATCTGGAACATCATGTCTCGCTCCATCCACCAACGCCGCGTTGCACCACAGACTGTCCAGGAGTTGGCGGATGCTTTAGTCCAGGTCTGGGAGGAGATCCCTCAGGAGACCATCCGCCACCTCATCAGGAGCATGCCCGGGCGTTGTAGGGAGGTCATACAGGCACGTGGAGGCCACACACACTACTGAGCCTCATTTTGACTTGTTTTAAGGACATTACATCAAAGTTGGATCAGCCTTTAGTGTGGTTTTCCACTTTAATTTTGAGTGTGACTCCAAATCCAGACCTCCATGGGTTGATAAATTGGATTTCCATTGATTATTTTTGTGTGATTTTTGTTGTCAGCACATTCAACTATGTAAATAAAAAAGTATTTAATAAGATTATTTATTTCATTCAGATCTAGGATGTGTTGTTTAAGTGTTCCCTTTATTTTTTTGAGCAGTATATATATATATATATATATAATGCAGGCTAAAGCTGGTATATATATATATAATCCCTACTAATTCAATACTTAAACAATCCACATTTAGGATTATTCAGCATGTCAACAACCATTTTGACAGTAACATCTGTTACTCTTTCGCCATATCCACTATAACCTTAAACCTGGCATTTCTGCTTTCCACAACCAAAGTCATGTTGATAACTTCATAGCTTTCATTGGTAAGGTTAACTTTATTTACTATCAAAGTGTCCTTTGACCCTGTGCATTCATGATCACAAGACAGAGAGACAGACAGGTGGAAATGGTAAGAGTACATGGCCATTAAGGCCAGATCGTTCCTCAAGACGTTCAAACGTTCATCGATGATCAGCAGGGTCAAACAATAAAACCAATATAATGACCAATAGATTAACCAATATAATGATGCCTACTAAGTAACAGTGAGTAGACAGACATCTTGCTGAAACAAAATATATTTGTATAAATCACCTCATACTATCCGTATGGGTCCAGCATTCCCATCAGTCAAAGCCACCAGCGCCACCATGTGGGTCCACCAGAACCACCGTGTGGGTCCACCGGCGCTAGTGTGGGTCCACCAGCGCCACCGTGTGGGTCCAGAAAGCCCATCAGTCAAAGCCACCAGCGCCACCATGTGGGTCCACCAAAACCACTGTGTGGGTCCAGCATGCCCATCAGTCAAAGCCAGCAGCGCTATCGTGTGGGTCCACCAGAACCACCGTGTGGGTCCACCAGCGCCACCGTGTGGGTCCAAAAAGCCCATCAGTCAAAGCCACCAGCGCCACCGTGTGGGTCCACCAGCTCCAACAGGCTTCTTTACTGAACAATGTGTTTATTTTCTATGAACTTGTTTTGTATTCCTGTTTTGCATTTCAGATTTTAATTTAATGTGTGTATCTTTGTAATTACAGAGCTCATTTGTACAAGAAACCTTGGTTTCCCTCTCAACATGACTCCCTGCCAAATTATAGGTTTAAATAAAACAATGATTAATACTGGTGTTATTTTATTATAAAAGGAATAAGGATTCTCTGATACATGAATCAGGTCAACATGGCTTTGGTCACAAATGGGCCAACCACAGCATACTATAATATACTATAATATACTATACTATAATATACTATACTGTAATATACTATAATATACTATACTATAATATACTATACTGTAATATACTATAATATACTATGCTATAATATAATATACTATAATGTAATATACTGTAATATAATATACTATAATATACAATATACTACACTGTAATATACTATACTATAATATACTGTAATATACTATACTATAATATACTATAATATACTGTAATATAATATACAATATACTATACTGTAATATACTGTAATATACTATAATATACTGGAGACAGAATAACAGAGATTCACTACTATTCACATACTTTTATTTCCACAGATATCCTCTAGTAGTTAAGAACATACTGTTATACACAGTTATTGAAGCAGGGCATGGTGGGTAGGGGGCGTCTACTCGATTAAGGAACGACAAAACGTGTGTATAAAATAACGTGGGCGAGAGATTTCCACTGTCACAAAAATCATCAACCAATCACCACCTCCTCCTCCTCCATTCTTGTCTTGTTTTTAAAAATACAATCTTTTAAATTGAATGTTTAGGCAGACAGGCAAACTTTACACAAACTCGGCCCTGGGGGCAACAACGTTTTGGTTGTTGGTCCTAGCACGACACAGCTGATAACAAATAATCGAAGCTTGACGATGAGTTGGTTGTTTCAATCAGCTGTGTAGTGCTAGGACCAACAACCAAAACGTGCACCCTGGACAGTGTTTGGATAACCCTGACTTAAAAGGATCTAAAGCAAGGTTAGGGCGACCCTGGTCCTAGAGCCACTTCATGTTTTTGATTTAACAGTCCTGGAAGACCAGGTGTGTTGAATTTAGGCGATCACTCAACTGATCAATTAACTCAGTCAGGTGTGGTGCCCTCGTTGGAACAGAATACCTGCAGTACTCCTGAAACAGGTTGGCTTTCTCCTGATCTAGAGGCTTGCTGATAGGGAAGTTCAATAGAGGTTAGGGGTTGAAGGTCAAGATTCGAGGCCAGGGGTTCAGAGGTGTGATTGATTCATCAAACAAAAAAAAATGGCCCACAGACGGCAACTAGCTTTACGTTGTCGTCGTAGTTACCACTGGGCTACTATTATTATTATTATACTTACTGCACGTGATCAACCACCTGATCAAACAACAGCATCAAACACATTGAAAAGAAAAACAATATACTTTCATTTTTCATCACAAGTTTAAGTTTCACAAGTCTTCCATCAGCTCTTTGTGCTCTAGTGCTTCTCTGTTGGCGACTGAACAGATTTTAGAGAGAGAGGTGAGGTGGAAGAGAAGAGAGGTGAGGTGGAAGAGAAGAGAGGTGAGGTGGAAGAGAAGAGAGGTGAGGGGGAAAAGGAGAGAGGTGAGGGGGAAGAGAAGAGAGGAGAGAGGGGTGAGGGGGAGGGGGAAGAGAAGAGAAGAGAGAGAGGTGAGGGGGAAGAGAAGAGAGGAGAGAGGTGAGGGGGAAGAGAAGAGAGGAGAGAGAGGTGAGGGGGAAGAGAAGAGAGGAGAGAGAGGTGAGGGGGAAGAGAAGAGAGGAGAGAGAGGTGAGGGGGAAGAGAAGAGAGGAGAGAGAGGTGAGGGGGAAGAGAGGAGAGAGGTGAGGGGGAAGAGAAGAGAGGAGAGAGGGAAGAGAAGAGAGGAGAGAGGGAAGAGAGGAGAGAGGGAAGAGAAGAGAGGAGAGAGGGAAGAGAAGAGAGGAGAGAGATGAGGGGGAAGAGGAGAGGTGACTAGCTGCTGGCTGACATTATCTCCACGGAGACGTGAGGTGGAGGTGTGCCAGGGGTCCGTTACCATGGCTTCATCAGACAAAACCCGCTGTGTGGGTTACAGCAGAAAATGCCTGTCTTCTGATTGGTTTAAAACCTAGTAGGAATGAAAGACACGCCTCTCATCGGCATCAAGCTCTTTTGTCAACCCAGCCCCCAGTTCACAACAGAAGAAGTTTGATTCACCAGAAATACTCAATGACAGATATCTATCTATCTATCTAGGAACATATTCACTCACCAACCAGACCACCACACTACCATCAACACACCCCAGGTTAACAAGCAGCACACAGCGGTATGGGGGAGAGGAGGAGGACGAGGAAGGCCCTCCTTCAGTCTTTCTTGGCGGTCAGGAATGTCGGTGTGCCTTTTTCATATATATATATATATTTTTTTTTTATAGTGTTATTTTTTTTTTTTTGTATATTTTTCAGAGACTGTTATGTTCAGTTTGTTGGTCGTTACGGTAACCGGTCAGAGAAGTGAGCGTGTCCCAGACCTCTTCTTAGATCCAAAATGGAGTCTGCGGGACAGTCAGTTTCACCCCCTCCTCCCCCCCCCCACCACCACAACCACCGTCAGAATGGGATTCCTGCCAGTCTGCTGGGCTAGCAGGGCGGGGTGAGCAGAGTAGCTGGTGTGAGAACCGTCAAGATTCGGGTCTGAGAGACAGAGCCATGAGTCATGGCGCCATGAGCCACACACTACCAGTTGGTTACTGCTGTAGGTTGAGTCTGGGGCTAGCTTACTGGGGCTAGGGGCCGCTGGGGCTAGCTTGCTGGGGCAAGCTTGCTGGGGTGTAGCTGAAACTGTGGCCCCTGGTATCTGGAGGCTAGCTGAGGCTAGCTGTTGTAGTAGGCTAGCTGTCGTAGCCTAGCTGACTGAGGCTAGCTGTGTGGGCTGAGCCTGGGTAACTGTGGCCCCTGGGATCTGGAGGCTAGCTGAGGCTAGCTGTCGTAGCCTAGCTGACTGAGGCTAACTGTGTGGGCTGAGGCTGGGTAACTGTGGCCCCTGGGATCTGGAGGCTAGCTGTCGTGGGCTAGCTGTCGAAGCTTAGCTGACTAAGGCTAACTGTGTGGGCTGAGGCTGGGTAACTGTGGCCCCTGGGATCTGGAGGCTAGCTGTCGTAGGCTAGCTGTCGTAGCCTAGCTGACTGAGGCTAACTGTGTGGGCTGAGGCTGGGTGACTGTGGCCCCTGGGATCTGGAGGCTAGCTGTCGTAGTAGGCTAGCTGTCGTAGTAGGCTAGCAGTCGTAGTAGGCTAGCTGTGTGGGCTGAGGCTGAGTGACTGTGGCCCATCGACTGAAACTGTGGGACCTGGATGCTAGGGACCCTTCGGTGTAACTAAAACTATGGCCCCTGGACTGAGGCATAGGCTGGAGTTTAGGGGCCAGTCTGTGGCCCCCGTCATCTGTTAGCAGGGTAGTAGTTGGGGTCCAGGTAGTTATATCCAGGGGTCTGAGCCAGACAGTAGTCCATGTCTAGGAAGGTCTCATGGTGATGGACAGGCTCCAGATGGTGGTCTGGCATGTGGCTCTCAGTCTTGTACAGGCTGCAGGAGGGGACAAACAAGGGGTAAGAGGTTTTAATAAACAACCATTGAAACTGTTCAAGTTATCTAGTTATCAAATGTAAAAATTGCAACAAAAAAATTGTCCTCCAAAGAGAGAGAACATATCAGTAGCATGATTAGAGCGAGCAACAAGGCCGTTAATGTGTTGGTTCATAAACAGCCATTAGGAAAAAGTGTAGGAAGGTAGACTAGTTCTTAAAAGGCCCAATGCAGTCAAAAACGTGTTTTTTTCCCCCCCTGTATTTTAAATATATTTTCACACTATGAGGATGGAATAATACAGTGAAATTGTGAAAATTATGATCATGCCCTTTTAGTGTTAGAGCCGTTTGTAAATCTGTTAGAGCTGTTTGTAAATCTGTTAGAGCTGTTTGTAAATCTGTTAGAGCTCCCTCATGACGCCAGGACAGCGGAGTCAATCACCACCTTCCGGAGACACCTGAAACCCCACCTCTTTAAGGAATACCTAGGATCGGATAAAGTAATCCTTCTAACCCCCCCCCTTAAAAGATTTAGATGCACTATTGTAAAGTGGTTGTTCCACTGGATATCATAAGGTGAATGCACCAATTTGTAAGTCGCTCTGGATAAGAGCATCTGCTAAATGACTTAAATGTAAATGTAAATCTGTTAGAGCTGTTTGTAAATCTGTTAAAGCGGTTTGTAAATCTGTTAGAGCTGTTTGTAAATCTGTTAGAGCGGTTTGTAAATCTGTTAGAGCGGTTTGTAAATCTGTTAGAGCTGTTTGTAAATCTGTTAGAGCTGTTTGTAAATCTGTTAGCGCTGTTTGTAAATCTGTTAGCGCTGTTTATAAATCTGTTAGAGCTGTTTGTAAATCTGTTAGTGTTAGAGCTGTTTGTAAATCTGTTAGTGTTAGAGCTGTTTGTAAATCTGTTAGTGTTAGAGCTGTTTGTAAATCTGTTAGAGCTGTTTGTAAATCTGTTAGAGCTGTTTGTAAATCTGTTAGTGTTAGAGCTGTTTGTAAATCTGTTAGAGCTGTTTGTAAATCTGTTAGAGCTGTTTGTAAATCTGTTAGAGCTGTTTGTAAATCTGTTAGAGCTGTTTGTAAATCTGTTAGTGTTAGAGCTGTTTGTAAATCTGTTAGAGCTGTTTGTAAATCTGTTAGTGTTAGAGCTGTTTGTGTTAGAGCTGTTTGTGTTAGAGCTGTTTGTGTTAGAGCTGTTTGTAAATCTGTTAGAGCTGTTTGTAAATCTGTTAGTGTTAGAGCTGTTTGTGTTAGAGCTGTTTGTGTTAGAGCTGTTTGTGTTAGAGCTGTTTGTGTTAGAGCTGTTTGTGTTAGAGCTGTTTGTGTTAGAGCTGTTTGTGTTAGAGCTGTTTGTGTTAGAGCTGTTTGTAAATCTGTTAGAGCTGTTTGTAAATCTGTTAGAGCTGTTTGTAAATCTGTTAGAGCTGTATGTAAATCTGTTAGAGCTGTTTGTAAATCTGTTAGAGCTGTTTATAAATCTGTTAGTGTTAGAGCTGTTTGTAAATCTGTTAGAGCTGTTTGTAAATCTGTTAGTGTCAGAGCTGTTTGTGTTAGAGCTGTTTGTGTTAGAGCTGTTTGTGTTAGAGCTGTTTGTAAATCTGTTAGAGCTGTTTGTAAATCTGTTAGAGCTGTCTGTAAATCTGTTAGAGCTGTCTGTAAATCTGTTAGAGCTGTTTGTAAATCTGTTAGAGCTGTTTATAAATCTGTTAGAGCTGTTTGTAAATCTGTTAGTTTAGCTGTTTGTAAATCTGTTAGAGCTGTTTGTAAATCTGTTTGTAAATCTGTTAGAGCTGTTTGTAAATCTGTTAGAGCTGTTTGTAAATCTGTTAGAGCTGTTTGTAAATCTGTTAGTGCTGTTTGTAAATCTGTTAGTGCTGTTTGTAAATCTGTTAGTGCTGTTTGTAAATCTGTTAGTGCTGTTTGTAAATCTGTTAGAGCTGTTTGTAAATCTGTTAGAGCTGTTTGTAAATCTGTTAGAGCTGTTTGTAAATCTGTTAGTGTTAGAGCTGTTTGTAAATCTGTTAGTGTTAGAGCTGTTTGTAAATCTGTTAGAGCTGTTTATAAATCTGTTAGTGTTAGAGCTGTTTGTAAATCTGTTAGAGCTGTTTGTAAATCTGTTAGTGTCAGAGCTGTTTGTGTTAGAGCTGTTTGTGTTAGAGCTGTTTGTAAATCTGTTAGAGCTGTTTGTAAATCTGTTAGAGCTGTTTGTAAATCTGTTAGAGCTGTTTATAAATCTGTTAGAGCTGTTTGTAAATCTGTTAGTGTTAGAGCTGTTTGTAAATCTGTTAGAGCTGTTTGTAAATCTGTTAGAGCTGTTTGTAAATCTGTTAGTGTTAGAGCTGTTTGTAAATCTGTTAGAGCTGTTTGTAAATCTGTTAGAGCTGTTTGTAAATCTGTTAGTGCTGTTTGTAAATCTGTTAGTGCTGTTTGTAAATCTGTTAGTGCTGTTTGTAAATCTGTTAGAGTGTAAATCTGTTAGAGCTGTTTGTAAATCTGTTAGAGCTGTTTGTAAATCTGTTAGAGCTGTTTGTAAATCTGTTAGAGCTGTTTATAAATATGTTAGTGTTAGAGCTGTTTGTAAATCTGTTAGAGCTGTTTGTAAATCTGTTAGTGTTAGAGCTGTTTGTAAATCTGTTAGTGCTGTTTGTAAATCTGTTAGTGCTGTTTGTAAATCTGTTAGAGCTGTTTGTAAATCTGTTAGAGCTGTTTGTAAATCTGTTAGAGCTGTTTGTAAATCTGTTAGTGTTAGAGCTGTTTGTAAATCTGTTAAAGCTGTTTGAAAATCGGTTAGAGCTGTTTGTAAATCTGTTAGAGCTGTTTGTAAATCTGTTAGAGCTGTTTGTAAATATGTTAGTGTTAGAGCTGTTTGTAAATCTGTTAGAGCTGTTTGTAAATCTGTTAGAGATGAACAGACCTAAGTCAATACATAGTCCTGTTTGGCTGTGTTTAAAAACCGTTTTAACCCATTTCTAGCCCGATGAACAGAGCCCCAGCCAGGCAGGAACTCACCAGTCGGAGCAGTTGGAACAGAAGTCCACAGCGTTGTCTGAGGGACAGTCCTGACAGTGCCATCGCACACCCTGGATAGGCTCCACACCACACACGTCACACTGCAGAGAGAGACACGGAAGCACATGGTTAACATGCCATTATAAACCGGGAAATATGGATGCTGATTGGTTGAAACAGCATTTTAACCTTGTGTATATCAGACAATATACCACCGTTTTGACGCAAGAAAACGAGTTTCCCATTCAATTTCTGTTGGTAACCAGTTTATAATTAGCAATGAGGCACCTCTGGGGTTTGTGGTATATGGCCAATATACCACGGTTAAGGGCTGAATACAGGCACTCTGCAACCTCAGGCCTTATTGTTATAGAGGGACAGTCAGCTACCTACCACACCCCTTATTGTTATAGAG